>NW_027039925.1:0-32500 GCF_034236695.1 Oncorhynchus nerka | reverse complement strand
CTCCTTCTTCTCTCCTCTTCTCTCCTTCTTCTCTCCTCTCTCTCCTTCCCTTCTCTCTCTCTTTCTCTCCTTCTCTCCTTCCTTCTCTCCTTCCTTCTTCTCTCCTCTTCTCTCCTTCTTCTCTCCTTCTTCTCTCCTTCTTCTCTCCTCTTCTCTCCTTCCCTTCTCTCCTTCTTCTCTCCTCTTCTCTTAAAACAGTTAAGTTGGATTGAAACTAAGTGAAAAAAAAAAACTGTTTTCAAAAAGTGATGTTGACTGACTTGGTTGTAATGATCTTAATTGGTGGTTTTGATGTGATTTGTTTACTGTCCCTGGTCATGTAAAGAGATTTCTCTCTGTGTCTTTTTAGTCTGAAGGAGACGTACACTTGCTGCTGCTTACACTCGTACGGTACACACACACACACACACACACACACACACTTGTACGTTACACACACACTCGTACGGTACACACACACACACACACACACTTGTACGTTACCCACACACTCGTACGGTACACACACACACACACACACACACACACACACACACACACACTTGTACGTTACCCACACACTTGTACGTTACCCACACACTCGTACGGTACCCACACACTCGTACGGTACACACACACACACTCGTTCGTTACACACACACACTCGTTCGTTACACACACACACTCGTTCGTTACACACACACACTCGTTCGTTACACACACACACTCGTACGTTACACACACACACACACACTCGTTCGTTACACACACACACTCACACTCGTCCCCAAACACGCATACACACGCATCCTGAAGAATGAAGCGTTCGCCTCATTTTTTTCCCCTTCTCTCTCTAAATGAAGACTCAACAGGTTGTGTTTTTAATTTTTGCTCATACATGACCCTTCACCCCTAGGACACTAATTTATAAACAAACCTGTTATCAATCTTGATTTCAAAACTTATTGAAGCCATGTAACAATTTGATTTTGTTATTGTTCGTTATATATATATATTATTTATATTATATTTATTTATATTTATTTATATTTATTTATTTATATTATATATATTTATATTTATTTATATATCTTTATATATATATATTTATATTATATATCTTTATATATATATATTTATATTATATATCTTTATATATATATATTTATTTATATATATATTTATTTATATTATATTCTTTATATTATATTTTATATTATATATCTTTATTTATATATTTATTTATATTATATATATTTATATTATATATCTATTATATATATATATTTATTTATATTTATATATTTATATTATATATCTTTATATATATATATTTATTTATATATTTATATTTATATTATATATCTTTATATATTTATTTATTTATATTATATTTATTTATTTATTTATATTTATTTATATATTTATATATATTTATATATATATATTTATTTATATTATATTTATTTATATATATATTTATTTATTTATATTATATATATTTATATATATTTATTTATATTATATATATATTATATATATTATATATTTTATTTATATATATATATATTTATTTATATTTATTTATATTTATATATTATTTATATTTATTTATATATATATATTTATATTATATATTTTATATTATATATATTTATATTATATATATTTATATATATATATTTATATTATTATTTATATTATATATATTTATTTATATATATATTTATATTATATTATATATCTTTATATTATATATTTATTTATATATCTTTATATATATATATTTATTTATATATTTATATTTATATTATATATATATATATTTATTTATTTATATTTATTTATATTATATTATATATTTTATATATATATATTTATTTATATATATATTTATTTATTTATTTATATTTATTTATATATTTATATATTTATTTATATATATTATTTATTTATATATATTTATTTATATTATATATATTTATTTATATTATATATATTTATTTATATTTATTTATATTATATATATTTATTTATATTATATATATTTATTTATATTATATATATTTATTTATATTTATTTATTTATATTTATTTATATTTATATATATTTATTTATATTTATTTATATATATTTATTTATATTATATATATTTATTTATATTTATTTATTTATATATTTATATTTTATATATATATATTTATTTATATATATTTATTTATATTATATTTATTTATTTATTTATATATATTTATTTATATTTATTTATATTATTTATATTTATTTATATTATATATATTTATTTATATTTATTTATATATATTTATTTATATTATATATATTTATTTATATTTATTTATTTATATTTATTTATATTATATATATTTATTTATATTTATTTATATATATTTATTTATATTATATATATTTATTTATATTTATTTATATATATTTATTTATATTATATATATTTATTTATATTTATTTATATATATTTATTTATATTATATATATTTATTTATATTTATTTATTTATATTATATTTATTTATTTATATTATATATATTTATTTATATTTATTTATATTATATTATTTATTTATATTTATTTATATTATATATATTTATTTATATTTATTTATATTATATATTTTATATATATTTATTTATATTATATATTTTTATATATTTATTTATATTTATTTATATTATATATATTTATTTATTTATATTTATTTATATTATATATATTTATTTATATATTTATTTATATTATATTATTTATTTATATTTATTTATTTATATTTATATCTTTATATATATTTATTTATATTATATATCTTTATATATTTTATTTATATTATATATCTTTATATATATTTATATATTTATATATATTTATATATATTTATTTATATTATATATATTTATATATATTTATTTATATTTATATATTTATTTATATTTATTTATTTATATTTATTTATATTATATATATTTATATATATTTATTTATATTTATTTATTTATATTATTTATATTTATATATATTTATTTATTTATATATTTATATATTATATTTATTTATATTTATTTATTTATATTATATATATATATATTTATTTATATTATATATATTTATTTATATTATATATATTTATTTATATTTATTTATTTATATTTATTTATATTTATTTATTTATATTATATATATTTATTTATATATATTTTTATTATATTATATTATTTATATATATTTATTTATTTATATTATTTATATTTATTTATATATATTTATTTATATTATATATATATTTATATATATTTATTATATTTATATTTATTTATTTATATTATATATATTTATTTATATATATTTATTTATATTATATATATTTATTTATATTTATTTATTTATATTATATTTATTTATTTATATTTTATTTATATTATATATATTTATTTATATTTATTTATTTATATTATATATATTTATTTATATTTATTTATTTATATTATATATATTTATTTATATTTATATTTAATTATATATTATATATATATATTTATTTTATATTTATATATTTATATTTATTTATTTATATTATATATATTTATTTATATTATATATATTTATTTATATATATTTATTTATATTATATATATTTATTTATATATATTTATTTATATTATATTTATTTATTTATATTTATTTATATTATATATATTTATTTATATTTATTTATTTATATTATATATATTTATTTATATTTATTTATATTATATATATTTATTTATATTTATTTATTTATATTATATATCTTTATATATATTTATTTATATTTATTTATTTATATTATATATCTTTATATATATTTATTTATATTTATTTATTTATATTATTTATATTATTTATATTTATATATTTATATTTATTTATATTTTATTTATATTTATATTTATTTATTTATATTATATATATTTATTTATATTATATATATTTATTTATATATATTTATTTATATTATATATATTTATTTATATATATTTATTTATATTATATTTATTTATTTATATTTATTTATATTATATATATTTATTTATATTTATATTTATTTATTTATATTATATTATTTATTTATATTTATTTATATTTATTTATATTATATATCTTTATATATATTTATTTATATTTATTTATTTATATTATATATCTTTATATATATTTATTTATATTTATTTATTTATATTATTTATATTATTTATATATATATATTTATATTTATTTATATTATATATATTTATTTATATTTATTTATATATATTTATTTATATTTATTTATTTATATTATATATATTTATTTATATATATTTATTTATATTATATTTATTTATATTTATTTATATTATATATATTTATTTATATTATATATATTTATTTATATTTATTTATTTATTTATATTATATATATTATATTTATTTATTTATATTATATATATTTATTTATATTATATTTATTTATTTATATTATATTTATTTATTTATATTATATATATTTATTTATTTATATTTATTTATATTTATTTATTTATATTATATATATTTATTTATATTTATTTATTTATATTATATATATTTATTTATATTTATTTATTTATTTATATTATATATATTTATTTATATTTATTTATATTATATATATTTATTTATATTTATTTATATTATATATATTTATTTATATTTATTTATTTATATTATATATATTTATTTATATTATATATATTTATTTATATTTATTTATTTATTTATATTATATATATTATATTTATTTATTTATATTATATATATTTATTTATATTATATATATTTATTTATATTATATTTATTTATTTATATTATATATATTTATTTATTTATATTTATTTATATTATATATATTTATTTATATTTATTTATTTATATTATATATATTTATTTATATTTATTTATATTATATATATTTATTTATATTATATATATTTATTTATATTTATTTATTTATTTATATTATATATATTTATTTATATTTATTTATATTATATTATATATATTTATTTATATTTATTTATATTATATATATTTATTTATATTTATTTATATTATATATATTTATTTATATTTATTTATATTATATATATTTATTTATATTTATTTATTTATATTATATATATTTATTTATATTTATTTATTTATATTATATATATTATTTATATATATTTATTTATATTTATTTATTTATATTATTTATATTATTTATATATATATATTTATATTTATTTATATTATATTTATTTATTTATATTTATTTATATATATTTATATATATTTATTTATATTTATTTATTTATATTATATATATTTATTTATATATATTTATTTATATTATATTTATTTATATTTATTTATTTATTTATATTATATATATTATATTTATTTATTTATATTATATATATTTATTTATATTATATATATTTATTTATATTATATATATTTATTTATATTATATTTATTTATTTATATTATATATATTTATTTATATATATTTATTTATATTATATTTATTTATATTTATTTATTTATTTATATTATATATATTATATTTATTTATTTATATTATATATATTTATTTATATTATATATATTTATTTATATTATATATATTTATTTATATTTATTTATTTATATTATATATATTTATTTATATTTATTTATTTATTTATATTATATATATTTATTTATATTTATTTATATTATATATATTTATTTATATTTATTTATATTATATATATTTATTTATATTTATTTATTTATATTATATATATTTATTTATATTATATATATTTATTTATATTTATTTATTTATTTATATTATATATATTATATTTATTTATTTATATTATATATATTTATTTATATTATATATATTTATTTATATTATATTTATTTATTTATATTATATATATTTATTTATTTATATTTATTTATATTATATATATTTATTTATATTTATTTATTTATATTATATATATTTATTTATATTTATTTATATTATATATATTTATTTATATTATATATATTTATTTATATTTATTTATTTATTTATATTATATATATTTATTTATATTTATTTATATTATATATATTTATTTATATTTATTTATATTATATATATTTATTTATATTTATTTATATTATATATATTTATTTATATTTATTTATATTATATATATTTATTTATATTTATTTATTTATATTATATATATTTATTTATATTTATTTATTTATATTATATATCTTTATATATATTTATTTATATTTATTTATTTATATTATTTATATTATTTATATATATATATTTATATTTATTTATATTATATTTATTTATTTATATTTATTTATATATATTTATATATATTTATTTATATTTATTTATTTATATTATATATATTTATTTATATATATTTATTTATATTATATTTATTTATATTTATTTATTTATTTATATTATATATATTATATTTATTTATTTATATTATATATATTTATTTATATTATATATATTTATTTATATTATATATATTTATTTATATTATATATATTTATTTATATTATATTTATTTATTTATATTATATATATTTATTTATATATATTTATTTATATTATATTTATTTATATTTATTTATTTATTTATATTATATATATTATATTTATTTATTTATATTATATATATTTATTTATATTATATATATTTATTTATATTATATATATTTATTTATATATATTTATTTATATTATATATATTTATTTATATATATTTATTTATATTATATTATATATATATATTTATACCCTGTGACGTTCAACCAGAGAACAGCATTTACTGCTTTTAATGGTGTTAACAGGCTTGTAATGACAGTGAGCTGTTATAAGGACTGTGTTTTGATTGGGTAGCTGGAATGTGGGAGTGTGAATGTTTTATCCAATAAAACGTCTCTTAGACCTCTGACCATTTATGTGTGTAGCTGTGATTGGGTAGCTGGAATGTGGGAGTATGAATGTTTTATCCAATGAAACGTCTCTTAGACCTCTGACCATTTATGTGTGTAGCTGTGATTGGGTAGCTGGAATGTGGGAGTATGAATGTTTTATCCAATGAAACGTCTCTTAGACCTCTGACCATTTATGTGTGTAGCTGTGATTGGGTAGCTGGAATGTGGGAGTAGAATGTTTTAGCCAATAAAACGTCTCTTAGACCTCTGACCATTTATGCGTGTAGCTGTGATTGGGTAGCTGGAATGTGGGAGTGTGAATGTTTTATCCAATAAAACGTCTCTTAGACACCTGACCATTTATGCGTGTAGCTGTGATTGGGTAGCTGGAATGTGGGAGTATGAATGTTTTATCCAATGAAACGTCTCTTAGACCTCTGACCATTTATGTGTGTAGCTGTGATTGGGTAGCTGGAATGTGGGAGTATGAATGTTTTATCCAATGAAACGTCTCTTAGACCTCTGACCATTTATGCGTGTAGCTGTGATTGGGTAGCTGGAATGTGGGAGTGTGAATGTTTAATTTAAATGTATTGTATTAGCCAATAAAACGTCTCTTAGACGAAGGATAATATCCGTTTTCTCCCCCAGTGGATTTACACTTCCTGTCCTTTTTTTTAGTAAAGTCGATTCAAGTGAATCTGGTAGATTAGTATTTTCTCGTGAGAAATAAGTTGCGTCAGCAATGTTTTTTCAGACCAGAGTCAAACTTAGCAGACCGACTAGGTTAGACAGATTTAACAGGACCTAACAGACTGACTAGGTTAGACACAGATCTAACAGACTGACTAGGTTAGACACAGATCTAACAGACTGACTAGGTTAGACACAGACTGACTAGGTTAGACACAGATCTAACAGACTGACTAGGTTAGACACAGATCTATCAGACTGACTAGGTTAGACACAGACTGACTAGGTTAGACACAGACCTATCAGACTGACTAGGTTAGACACAGACCTAACAGACTGACTAGGTTAGACAGACTGACTAGGTTAGACACAGATCTAACAGACTGACTAGGTTAGACACAGATCTATCAGACTGACTAGGTTAGACACAGACTGACTAGGTTAGACACAGACCTATCAGACTGACTAGGTTAGACACAGACCTAACAGACTGACTAGGTTAGACAGACTGACTAGGTTAGACACAGATCTATCAGACTGACTAGGTTAGACACAGATCTAACAGACTGACTAGGTTAGACACAGACTGACTAGGTTAGACACAGACTGACTAGGTTAGACACAGACTGACTAGGTTAGACAGACTGACTAGGTTAGACACAGACTGACTAGGTTAGACACAGATCTATCAGACTGACTAGGTTAGACACAGACTGACTAGGTTAGACACAGATCTAACAGACTGACTAGGTTAGACACAGATCTAACAGACTGACTAGGTTAGACACAGACCTAACAGACTGACTAGGTTAGACACAGATCTATCAGACTGACTAGGTTAGACACAGATCTAACAGACTGACTAGGTTAGACACAGATCTAACAGACTGACTAGGTTAGACACAGATCTAACAGACTGACTAGGTTAGACACAGACCTAACAGACTGACTAGGTTAGACACAGATCTAACAGACTGACTAGGTTAGACACAGATCTATCAGACTGACTAGGTTAGACACAGACTGACTAGGTTAGACACAGATCTAACAGACTGACTAGGTTAGACACAGATCTATCAGACTGACTAGGTTAGACACAGACTGACTAGGTTAGACACAGACTGACTAGGTTAGACACAGACTGACTAGGTTAGACACAGACTGACTAGGTTAGACACAGACTGACTAGGTTAGACACATATCTATCAGACTGACTAGGTTAGACACAGACCTAACAGACTGACTAGGTTAGACACAGATCTAACAGACTGACTAGGTTAGACACAGATCTATCAGACTGACTAGGTTAGACACAGATCTAACAGACTGACTAGGTTAGACAGACTGACTAGGTTAGACACAGATCTATCAGACTGACTAGGTTAGACACAGATCTAACAGACTGACTAGGTTAGACACAGATATAACAGACTGACTAGGTTAGACACAGATCTAACAGACTGACTAGGTTAGACACAGACCTAACAGACTGACTAGGTTAGACACAGATCTAACAGACTGACTAGGTTAGACACAGATCTAACAGACTGACTAGGTTAGACACAGATCTATCAGACTGACTAGGTTAGACACAGACTGACTAGGTTAGACACAGATCTAACAGACTGACTAGGTTAGACACAGACCTAACAGACTGACTAGGTTAGACACAGATCTAACAGACTGACTAGGTTAGACACAGATCTATCAGACTGACTAGGTTAGACACAGACTGACTAGGTTAGACACAGACTGACTAGGTTAGACACAGACTGACTAGGTTAGACACAGATCTAACAGACTGACTAGGTTAGACACAGATCTATCAGACTGACTAGGTTAGACACAGACTGACTAGGTTAGACACAGACTGACTAGGTTAGACACAGACTGACTAGGTTAGACACAGATCTATCAGACTGACTAGGTTAGACACAGACCTAACAGACTGACTAGGTTAGACACAGATCTATCAGACTGACTAGGTTAGACACAGATCTAACAGACTGACTAGGTTAGACAGACTGACTAGGTTAGACACAGATCTATCAGACTGACTAGGTTAGACACAGATCTATCAGACTGACTAGGTTAGACACAGACCTAACAGACTGACTAGGTTAGACACAGATCTATCAGACTGACTAGGTTAGACACAGATCTATCAGACTGACTAGGTTAGACACAGATCTATCAGACTGACTAGGTTAGACACAGATCTATCATGTCTGTCTGTCTGTCTGTCCTCTTTGACCCCTATGACTATCTAACGATGTCATATCCTGGTGACCCCTGGTCTCTATCTAACTATGTCATATATCCTGGTGACCCCTGGTCTCTATCTAACTATGTCATATATCCTGGTGGTTTCTGGGAACAGACGGCGAACCTGGCAGAGGCCAACGCATCGGAGGACGACAAGATCAGAGCCATGATGTCACAGTCCAATCACGACTACGACCCCATACAGTGAGTATTACCACACACAGTCCAACCACAACTACGACCCAGCTCTATCCTATAACTGAACCAATAGAAGATGTAACAGCAGCTCTATCCTGTAACTGAACCAGGATGTAACAGCAGCTCTATCCTGTAACTGAACCGGGTTTTAACAGCAGCTCTATCCTGTAACTGAACCGGGTTTGTAACAGCAGCTCTATCCTGTAACTGAACCAGGGATGTAACAGCAGCTCTATCCTGTAACTGAACCAGGATGTAACAGCGGCTCTATCCTGTAACTGAACCGGGATGTAACAGCAGCTCTATCCTGTAACTGAACCAGGATGTAACAGCGGCTCTATCCTGTAACTGAACCAGGATGTAACAGCGGCTCTATCCTGTAACTGAACCAGGATGTAACAGCAGCTCTATCCTGTAACTGAACCGGGTTTTAACAGCAGCTCTATCCTGTAACTGAACCAGGATGTAACAGCAGCTCTATCCTGTAACTGAACCGGGTTTTAACAGCAGCTCTATCCTGTAACTGAACCGGGATGTAACAGCGGCTCTATCCTGTAACTGAACCAGGATGTAACAGCGGCTCTATCCTGTAACTGAACCGGGATGTAACAGCAGCTCTATCCTGTAACTGAACCAGGATGTAACAGCGGCTCTATCCTGTAACTGAACCAGGATGTAACAGCAGCTCTATCCTGTAACTGAACCGGGATGTAACAGTAGCTCTATCCTGTAACTGAACCGGGATGTAACAGCAGCTCTATCCTGTAACTGAACCAGGATGTAACAGCAGCTCTATCCTGTAACTGAACCAGGATGTAACAGCAGCTCTATCCTGTAACTGAACCAGGATGTAACATTAGCTCTATCCTGTAACTGAACCAGGAAGTAACAGCAGCTCTATCCTGTAACTGAACCAGGATGTAACAGCAGCTCTATCCTGTAACTGAACCAGGATGTAACAGCAGCTCTATCCTGTAACTGAACCAGGATGTAACAGCAGCTCTATCCTGTAACTGAACCAGGATGTAACAGCAGCTCTATCCTGTAACTGAACCGGTAGAGGATGTAACAGCAGCTCTATCCTGTAACTGAATCAGGATGTAACAGCAGCTCTATCCTGTAACTGAACCGGGATGTAACAGCAGCTCTATCCTGTAACTGAACCAGGATGTAACAGCAGCTCTATCCTGTAACTGAACCAGGATGTAACAGCAGCTCTATCCTGTAACTGAACCAGGATGTAACAGCAGCTCTATCCTGTAACTGAACCAGGATGTAACAGCAGCTCTATCCTGTAACTGACTGAACATCAGGATGTAACAGCAGCTCTATCCTGTAACTGAACCAGGATGTAACAGCAGCTCTATCCTGTAACTGAACCAGGATGTAACAGCAGCTCTATCCTGTAACTGAACCGGGATGTAACAGCAGCTCTATCCTGTAACTGAACCAGGATGTAAGAGCAGCTCCTTCCTGTAACTGAACCAGGATGTAACAGCAGCTCTATCCTGTAACTGAACCAGGATGTAACAGCAGCTCTATCCTGTAACTGAACCGGTAGAGGATGTAACAGCAGCTCTATCCTGTAACTGAACCGGGATGTAACAGCAGCTCTATCCTGTAACTGAACCAGGAAGTAACAGCAGCTCTATCCTGTAACTGAACCAGGATGTAACAGCAGCTCTATCCTGTAACTGAACCGGTAGAGGATGTAACAGCAGCTCTATCCTGTGTTAATGTTGACACCTGTCTGGACTATCAGTAATGTGTTAACGTTGGGTTAACGTTGGGTTAACGTTGTGTTAACGTTGTATTCGTGTTATTAGTTATGTGAAGAAGTTGACGGGTCCCCCTCCAGCCAACTACACCTGTTATCGCTGTGGCAAGAACGGACATCACATCAGGAACTGTCCTACTAACGGGGTAAGACATCACATCAGGAACTGTCCTACTAACTGGGTAAGACATCACATCAGGAACTGTCCTACTAACGGGGTAAGACATCACATCAGGAACTGTCCTACTAACTGGGTAAGACATCACATCAGGAACTGTCCTACTAACGGGGTAAGACATCACATCAGGAACTGTCCTACTAACGGGGTAAGACATCAGGAACTGTCCTACTAACGGGGTAAGACATCACATCAGGAACTGTCCTACTAACGGGGTAAGACATCAGGAACTGTCCTACTAACTGGGTAAGGCATCACATCAGGAACTGTCCTACTAACGGGGTAAGACATCACATCAGGAACTGTCCTACTAACGGGGTAAGACATCACATCAGGAACTGTCCTACTAACGGGGTAAGACATCACATCAGGAACTGTCCTACTAACGGGGTAAGACAACACATCAGGAACTGTCCTACTAACGGGGTAAGACATCACATCAGGAACTGTCCTACTAACGGGGTAAGACAACACATCAGGAACTGTCCTACTAACGGGGTAAGACATCAGGAACTGTCCTACTAACGGGGTAAGACATCAGGAACTGTCCTACTAACGGGGTAAGACATCACATCAGGAACTGTCCTACTAACGGGGTAAGACATCACATCAGGAACTGTCCTACTAACGGGGTAAGACATCACATCAGGAACTGTCCTACTAACGGGGTAAGACATCAGGAACTGTCCTACTAACGGGGTAAGACATCACATCAGGAACTGTCCTACTAACGGGGTCAGACAACACATCCTTGGTGTGTGTGTGTGTTATCGTTGTTCAGAGCAACCTGGTAAGTGTGTGGGTGTGTGTGGGTGTGTGTGTGTGTGTGTGTGGGTGTGTGTGTGTGTGTGTGTGTGTGTATTAGAAGGATAAAGGGTTTGAGCCGCCCCAGAGGATCAAGAAGAGTACCGGCATCCCCCGTTCCTTCATGAAGGAAGTGGACGACCCGTCTATAAAGGGAGCCATGTTGACCAACACCGGCCACTACGCCATCCCTACGATAGACGCGTGAGTTACCTCTGACCTCTGACCCCCCCCTGTTGACCAACACCGGCCACTACACCATCCCTACGATAGACGCGTGAGTTACCTCTGACCTCCGACCTCTGACCCCCTGTTGACCAACACCGGCCACTACGCCATCCCTACGATAGACGCGTGAGTTACTGCCGACCTCTGACCCCCCACCCCCTGTTGACCAACACCGGCCACTACGCCATCCCTACGATGGGTGATAGACGCGTGAGTTACCTCTGACCTCTGACCCCCATGTTGACCAACACCGGCCACTACGCCATCCCTACGATAGACGTGTGAGTTACTGCCGACCTCTGACCCCCCATGTTGACCAACACCGGCCACTACGCCATCCCTACGATAGACGCGTGAGTTACCTCTGACCTCTGACCCCCCTGTTGACCAACACCGGCCACTACGCCATCCCTACGATAGACGCGTGAGTTACCTCCGACCTCTGACCCCCCATGTTGACCAACACCGGCCACTACGCCATCCCTACGATAGACGCGTGAGTTACCTCCGACCTCTGACCCCCCTGTTGACCAACACCAGCCACTACGCCATCCCTACGATAGACGCGTGAGTTACCTCCGACCTCTGACCCCCCCCTGTTGACCAACACCGGCCACTACGCCATCCCTACGATAGACGCGTGAGTTACCTCTGACCTCCGACCCCCCCCCCTGTTGACCAACACCGGCCACTACGCCATCCCTACGATAGACGCGTGAGTTACTGCCGACCTCTGACCCCCCCCCCCCCTGTTGACCAACACCGGCCACTACGCCATCCCTACGATAGACGCGTGAGTTACCTCTGACCTCTGACCCCCCATGTTGACCAACACCGGCCACTACGCCATCCCTACGATAGACGCGTGAGTTACCTCTGACCTCTGACCCCCCATGTTGACCAACACCGGCCACTACGCCATCCCTACGATAGACGCGTGAGTTACTGCCGACCTATGACCCCCCATGTTGACCAACACCGGCCACTACGCCATCCCTACGATAGACGCGTGAGTTACCTCCGACCTCTGACCCCCCATGTTGACCAACACCGGCCACTACGCCATCCCTACGATAGACGCGTGAGTTACCTCCGACCTCTGACCCCCATGTTGACCAACACCGGCCACTACGCCATCCCTACGATAGACGCGTGAGTTACCTCCGACCTCTGACCCCCCTGTTGACCAACACCGGCCACTACGCCATCCCTACGATAGACGCGTGAGTTACCTCCGACCTCTGACCCCCTGTTGACCAACACCGGCCACTACGCCATCCCTACGATAGACGCGTGAGTTACCTCCGACCTCTGACCCCCCCTGTGTTGACCAACACCGGCCACTACGCCATCCCTACGATAGACGCGTGAGTTACCTCCGACCTCTGACCCCCCCTCCCCCTGTTGACCAACACCGGCCACTACGCCATCCCTACGATAGACGCGTGAGTTACCTCCGACCTCTGACCCCCTGTTGACCAACACCGGCCACTACACCATCCCTACGATAGACGCGTGAGTTACCTCCGACCTCTGACCCCCCTGTTGACCAACACCGGCCACTACGCCATCCCTACGATAGACGCGTGAGTTACCTCCGACCTCTGACCCCCTCCCCCTGTTGACCAACACCGGCCACTACGCCATCCCTACGATAGACGCGTGAGTTACCTCCGACCTCTGACCCCCTGTTGACCAACACCGGCCACTACGCCATCCCTACGATAGACGCGTGAGTTACCTCCGACCTCTGACCCCCCATGTTGACCAACACCGGCCACTACGCCATCCCTACGATAGACGCGTGAGTTACCTCCGACCTCTGACCTCCCCCTGTTGACCAACACCGGCCACTACGCCATCCCTACGATAGACGCGTGAGTTACTGCCGACCTCTGACCCCCCCCCACCCCCCTGTTGACCAACACCGGCCACTACGCCATCCCTACGATAGACGCGTGAGTTACCTCTGACCCCCCCCATGTTGACCAACACCGGCCACTACGCCATCCCTACGATAGACGCGTGAGTTACCTCTGACCTCTGACCCCCATGTTGACCAACACCGGCCACTACGCCATCCCTACGATAGACGCGTGAGTTACCTCCGACCTCTGACCCCCTGTTGACCAACACCGGCCACTACGCCATCCCTACGATAGACGCGTGAGTTACCTCCGACCTCTGACCCCCCTGTTGACCAACACCGGCCACTACGCCATCCCTACGATAGACGCGTGAGTTACCTCCGACCTCTGACCCCCCTGTTGACCAACACCGGCCACTACGCCATCCCTACGATAGACGCGTGAGTTACCTCCGACCTCTGACCCCCCTGTTGACCAACACCGGCCACTACGCCATCCCTACGATAGACGCGTGAGTTACCTCCGACCTCTGACCCCCTCCCCCTGTTGACCAACACCGGCCACTACGCCATCCCTACGATAGACGCGTGAGTTACCTCCGACCTCTGACCCCCCTGTTGACCAACACCGGCCACTAAGCCATCCCTACGATAGACGCGTGAGTTACCTCCGACCTCTGACCCCCCCCCTGTTGACCAACACCGGCCACTACGCCATCCCTACGATAGACGCGTGAGTTACCTCTGACCCCTGACCCCCCTGTTGACCAACACCGGCCACTACGCCATCCCTACGATAGACGCGTGAGTTACCTCCGACCTCTGACCCCCATGTTGACCAACACCGGCCACTACGCCATCCCTACGATAGACGCGTGAGTTACCTCCGACCTCTGACCCCCTGTTGACCAACACCGGCCACTACGCCATCCCTACGATAGACGCGTGAGTTACCTCTGACCTCTGACCCCCCTGTTGACCAACACCGGCCACTACGCCATCCCTACGATAGACGCGTGAGTTACCTCCGACCTCTGACCCCCCTGTTGACCAACACCGGCCACTACGCCATCCCTACGATAGACGCGTGAGTTACCTCCGACCTCCCCCCCCCCTGTTGACCAACACCGGCCACTACGCCATCCCTACGATAGACGCGTGAGTTACCTCCGACCTCTGACCCCCCCCCCTGTTGACCAACACCGGCCACTACGCCATCCCTACGATAGACGCGTGAGTTACCTCTGACCTCTGACCCCCCCCCCCTGCTGACCAACACCGGCCACTACGCCATCCCTACGATAGACGCGTGAGTTACCTGCCGACCTCTGACCCCCCTGCTGACCAACACAGGCCACTACGCCATCCCTACGATAGCCGCGTGAGTTACCTCTGACCTCTGACCCCACCCCCTGTTGACCAACACCGGCCACTACGCCATCCCTACGATAGACGCGTGAGTTACCTCCGACCTCTGACCCCCCTCCCCTGTTGACCAACACCGGCCACTACGCCATCCCTACGATAGACGCGTGAGTTACCTCTGACCCCCCCCCCCTGTTGACCAACACCGGCCACTACGCCATCCCTACGATAGACGCGTGAGTTACCTCCGACCTCTGACCCCCTGTTGACCAACACCGGCCACTACGCCATCCCTACGATAGACGCGTGAGTTACCTCCGACCTCTGACCCCCCCCTGTTGACCAACACAGGCCACTACGCCATCCCTACCATAGACGCGTGAGTTACCTCCGACCTTGACCCCCCTCCCCTGTTGACCAACACCGGCCACTACGCCATCCCTACGATAGACGCGTGAGTTACCTCCGACCTCTGACCCACCCCTCCCCTGTTGACCAACACCGGCCACTACGCCATCCCTACGATAGATGCGTGAGTTACTGCCGACCTCTGACCCCCCTGTTGACCAACACCGGCCACTACGCCATCCCTACGATAGACGCGTGAGTTACTGCCGACCTCTGACCCCCCTGTTGACCAACACCGGCCACTACGCCATCCCTACGATAGACGCGTGAGTTACTGCCGACCTCTGACCCCCCTGTTGACCAACACCGGCCACTACGCCATCCCTACGATAGACGCGTGAGTTACCTCCGACCTCTGACCCACCCCCTCCCCTGTTGACCAACACCGGCCACTACGCCATCCCTATGATAGACGCGTGAGTTACCTCCGACCTCTGACCCCCCCCTCCCCTGTTGACCAACACCGGCCACTACGCCATCCCTACGATAGACGCGTGAGTTACCTCCGACCTCTGACCCCCGCCCCTGTTGACCAACACCGGCCACTACGCCATCCCTACGATAGACGCGTGAGTTACCTCCGACCTCTGACCCCCATGTTGACCAACACCGGCCACTACGCCATCCCTACGATAGACGCGTGAGTTACCTCCGACCTCTGACCCCCCCCTGTTGACCAACACCGGCCACTACGCCATCCCTACGATAGACGCGTGAGTTACCTCTGACCCCCCCCCCCCCCTGTTGACCAACACCGGCCACTACGCCATCCCTACGATAGACGCGTGAGTTACCTCCGACCTTTGACCCCCCCCTCCCCCCTGTTGACCAACACCGGCCACTACGCCATCCCTACGATAGACGCGTGAGTTACTGCCGACCTCTGACCCCTCCCTGACGTCGGTGTCCTTCCACGTTTCAAATATCCTGATTTGAGGACTAAACAGCAACTTATCAAATCTAATTTTTATTGGTCACAGTCACATGGTTAGCAGATGTTAATGGTCACATGGTTAGCAGATGTTAACGGTCACATGGTTAGCAGATGTTAATGGTCACATGGTTAGCAGATGTTAATGGTCACATGGTTAGCAGATGTTAACGGTCACATGGTTAGCAGATGTTAATGGTCACATGGTTAGCAGATGTTAATGGTCACAGTCACATGGTTAGCAGATGTTATTGGTCACATGGTTAGCAGATGTTAATGGTCACAGTCACATGGTTAGCAGATGTTATTGGTCACATGGTTAGCAGATGTTAATGGTCACATGGTTAGCAGATGTTAATGGTCACATGGTTAGCAGATGTTAATGGTCACATGGTTAGCAGATGTTAACGGTCACATGGTTAGCAGATGTTAATGGTCACATGGTTAGCAGATGTTAATGGTCACATGGTTAGCAGATGTTAATGGTCACATGGTTAGCAGATGTTAATGGTCACATGGTTAGCAGATGTTAATGGTCACATGGTTAGCAGATGTTAATGGTCACATGGTTAGCAGATGTTAATGGTTAGCAGATGTTAATGGTCACATGGTTAGCAGATTATAACATTATAGCTGGTTTAACAGTATATATATATATATATATAGATGAGTAATGTAGGGTAACATTATAGCTGGTTTAACAGTATATATATATATAGATGAGTAATGTATGGTAACATTATAGCTGGTTTAACAGTATATATATATATATAGATGAGTAATGTAGGGTAAACATTATAGCTGGTTTAACAGTATATATATATATAGATGAGTAATGTAGGGTATGGTAACATTATAGCTGGTTTAACAGTATATATATATATACATATAGATGAGTAATGTAGGGTAACATTATAGCTGGTTTAACAGTATATATATATATAGATGAGTAATGTAGGGTATGGTAACATTATAGCTGGTTTAACAGTATATATATATATAGATGAGTAATGTAGGGTATGGTAACATTATAGCTGGTTTAACAGTATATATATATATATAGATGAGTAATGTAGGGTAACATTATAGCTGGTTTAACAGTATATATATATATATATATATAGATGAGTAATGTAGGGTAACATTATAGCTGGTTTAACAGTATATATATATATATAGATGAGTAATGTAGGGTAACATTATAGCTGGTTTAACAGTATATATATATATAGATGAGTAATGTAGGGTAACATTATAGCTGGTTTAACAGTATATATATATATATATAGATGAGTAATGTAGGGTATGGTAACATTATAGCTGGTTTAACAGTATATATATATATAGATGAGTAATGTAGGGTAACATTATAGCTGGTTTAACAGTATATATATATATATATAGATGAGTAATGTAGGGTAACATTATAGCTGGTTTAACAGTATATATATATATATATATATAGATGAGTAATGTAGGGTAACATTATAGCTGGTTTAACAGTATATATATATATATATATATATATATATATAGATGAGTAATGTAGGGTAACATTATAGCTGGTTTAACAGTATATATATATATATAGATGAGTAATGTAGGGTAACATTATAGCTGGTTTAACAGTATATATATATATATATAGATGAGTAATGTAGGGTAACATTATAGCTGGTTTAACAGTATATATATATATATATAGATGAGTAATGTAGGGTAACATTATAGCTGGTTTAACAGTATATATATATATAGATGAGTAATGTAGGGTAACATTATAGCTGGTTTAACAGTATATATATATATATATAGATGAGTAATGTAGGGTATGGTAACATTATAGCTGGTTTAACAGTATATATATATATATAGATGAGTAATGTAGGGTAACATTATAGCTGGTTTAACAGTATATATATATATAATGTAGGGCAACATTATAGATGAGTTTAACAGCATAATGTATATATATAGGTAATGTAGGGTAACATTATAGCTGGTTTAACAGTATATATATATATATATATAGAATGAGTAATGTATAGCTGGTTTAACAGTATATATATATATAGATGAGTAATGTAGGGTATGGGTAACATTATAGCTGGTTTAACAGTATATATATATATAGATATAGATGAGTAATGTAGGGTAACATTATAGCTGGTTTAACAGTATATATATATATAGATGAGTAATGTAGGGTAACATTATAGCTGGTTTAACAGTTATATATATGATGTAATTAACATTATAGTATTTAACAGTATATATATATATAGATGAGTAATGTAGGGTAACATTATAGCTGGTTTAACAGTATATATATATATATATATGAGTAATGTAGGGTAACATTATAGCTGGTTTAACAGTATATATATATATATATAGATGAGTAATGTAGGGTAACATTATAGCTGGTTTAACAGTATATATATATATATATATATAGGCATGATGAGTAATGTATGGTAACATTATAGCTGGTTTAACAGTATATATATATATATAGATGAGTAATGTAGGGTAACATTATAGCTGGTTTAACAGTATATATATATATATAGATGAGTAATGTAGGGTAACATTATAGCTGGTTTAACAGTATATATATATATATATAGTAATGATGCTGGTTTAACAGTAATGTAGGTATGGTAACATTATAGCTGGTTTAACAGTATATATATATATATATAGATGAGTAATGTAGGGTAACATTATAGCTGGTTTAACAGTATATATATATATATATAGATGAGTAATGTAGGGTAACATTATAGCTGGTTTAACAGTATATATATATATATATATATAGATGAGAATGTAGGGTAATGCTGGTTTAACAGTATATATAACATTATAGATGAGTGGTTTAACAGTATATATATATATATAGATGAGTAATGTAGGGTAACATTATAGCTGGTTTAACAGTATATATATATATATATAGATGAGTAATGTAGGGTAACATTATAGCTGGTTTAACAGTATATATATATATATAGATGAGTAATGTAGGGTAACATTATAGCTGGTTTAACAGTATATATATATATATAGATGAGTAATGTAGGGTAACATTATAGCTGGTTTAACAGTATATATATATATATAGATGAGTAATGTAGGGTATGGTAACATTATAGCTGGTTTAACAGTATATATATATATATATATATAGATGAGTAATGTAGGGTAACATTATAGCTGGTTTAACAGTATATATATATATATAGATGAGTAATGTAGGGTAACATTATAGCTGGTTTAACAGTATATATATATATATAGATGAGTAATGTAGGGTAACATTATAGCTGGTTTAACAGTATATATATATAATGTAGGGTAAACATATAGCTGGTTTAACAGTATATATATATGAGTAAATGTAGGGTAACAACATTATAGCTGGTTTAACAGTATATATATATATATAGATGAGTAATGTGTAGGGTAACATTATAGCTGGTTTAACAGTTAACAGTATATATATATATATAGATGAGTAATGTAGGGTAACATTATAGCTGGTTTAACAGTATATATATATATATATAGATGAGTAATGTAGGGTAACATTATAGCTGGTTTAACAGTATATATATATATATATAGATGAGTAATGTAGGGTAACATTATAGCTGGTTTAACAGTATATATATATATATAGATGAGTAATGTAGGGTAACATTATAGCTGGTTTAACAGTATATATATATATATAGATGAGTAATGTAGGGTAACATTATAGCTGGTTTAACAGTATATATATATATATATATAGATGAGTAATGTAGGGTAACATTATAGCTGGTTTAACAGTATATATATATATATAGATGAGTAATGATAGTAATGTAGGGTAACATTAGGGTAACATTATAGCTGGTTTAACAGTATATATATATATATATATAGATGAGTAATGTAGGGTAACATTATAGCTGGTTTAACAGTATATATATATATATATATATATGAGTAATGTAGGGTAACATTATAGCTGGTTTAACAGTATATATATATATATATAGATGAGTAATGTAGGGTAACATTATAGCTGGTTTAACAGTATATATATATATATAGATGAGTAATGTAGGGTAACATTATAGCTGGTTTAACAGTATATATATATATATATATAGATGAGTAATGTAACATTATAGGGTAACATTATAGATGGTTTAACAGTATATAACAGTATATATATAGATGAGTAATGTAGGGTAACATTATAGCTGGTTTAACAGTATATATATATATATAGATGAGTAATGTAGGGGTAACATTATAGCTGGTTTAACAGTATATATATATATATATAGATGAGTAATGTAGGGTAACATTATAGCTGGTTTAACAGTATATATATATATATATATAGATGAGTAATGTAGGGTAACATTATAGCTGGTTTAACAGTATATATATATATATATAGATGAGTAATGTAGGGTAACATTATAGCTGGTTTAACAGTATATATATATATATAGATGAGTAATGTAGGGTAACATTATAGCTGGTTTAACAGTATATATATATATATATATATAGATGAGTAATGTAGGGTAACATTATAGCTGGTTTAACAGTATATATATATATATAGATGAGTAATGTAGGGTAACATTATAGCTGGTTTAACAGTATATATATATATATATAGATGAGTAATGTAGGGTAACATTATAGCTGGTTTAACAGTATATATATATATATAGATGAGTAATGTAGGGTATGGTAACATTATAGCTGGTTTAACAGTATATATATATATATATAGATGAGTAATGTAGGGTAACATTATAGCTGGTTTAACAGTATATATATATATATATAGATGAGTAATGTAGGGTATGGCAACATTATAGATGAGTAATGTAGGGTAACATTATAGCTGGTTTAACAGTATATATATATATATATAGATGAGTAATGTAGGGTAACATTATAGCTGGTTTAACAGTATATATATATATATATATAGATGAGTAATGTAGGGTAACATTATAGCTGGTTTAACAGTATATATATATATATGAGATGAGTAATGTAGATGAGTAATGTAGGGTAACATTATAGCTGGTTTAACAGTATATATATATATATATATATATATAGATGAGTAATGTAGGGTATGGTAACATTATAGCTGGTTTAACAGTATATATATATATATATATATATAGATGAGTAATGTAGGGTATGGTAACATTATAGCTGGTTTAACAGTATATATATATATATGAGTAATGTAGGAGTAATGTAGTAAACATTATAGCTGGTTTAACAGTATATATATATATATATATATATGAGTAATGTAGGGTAACATTATAGCTGGTTTAACAGTATATATATATATATATATAGATGAGTAATGTAGGGTAACATTATAGCTGGTTTAACAGTATATATATATATATATAGATGAGTAATGTAGGGTAACATTATAGCTGGTTTAACAGTATATATATATATATATAGATGAGTAATGTAGGGTGGTAACATTATAGCTGGTTTAACAGTATATATATATATATAGATGAGTAATGTAGGGTATGGTAACATTATAGCTGGTTTAACAGTATATATATATATATATATGAGTAATGTAGGGTATGGTAACATTATAGCTGGTTTAACAGTATATATATATATATATATATAGATGAGTAATGTAGGGTATGGTAACATTATAGCTGGTTTAACAGTATATATATATATATATAGATGAGTAATGTAGGGTAACATTATAGCTGGTTTAACAGTATATATATATATAGATGAGTAATGTAGGGTAACATTATAGCTGGTTTAACAGTATATATATATATATAGATGAGTAATGTAGGGTATGGTAACATTATAGCTGGTTTAACAGTATATATATATATATAGATGAGTAATGTAGGGTAACATTATAGCTGGTTTAACAGTATATATATATATATATAGATGAGTAATGTAGGGTAACATTATAGCTGGTTTAACAGTATATATATATATATAGATGAGTAATGTAGGGTAACATTATAGCTGGTTTAACAGTATATATATATATATAGATGAGTAATGTAGGGTATGGTAACATTATAGCTGGTTTAACAGTATATATATATATATAGATGAGTAATGTAGGGTAACATTATAGCTGGTTTAACAGTATATATATATATATATATAGATGAGTAATGTAGGGTAACATTATAGCTGGTTTAACAGTATATATATATATATATAGATGAGTAATGTAGGGTATGGTAACATTATAGCTGGTTTAACAGTATATATATATATATATAGATGAGTAATGTAGGGTATGGTAACATTATAGCTGGTTTAACAGTATATATATATATATAGATGAGTAATGTAGGGTAACATTATAGCTGGTTTAACAGTATATATATATATATAGATGAGTAATGTAGGGTATGGTAACATTATAGCTGGTTTAACAGTATATATATATATATATATAGATGAGTAATGTAGGGTAACATTATAGCTGGTTTAACAGTATATATATATATATATATATAGATGAGTAATGTAGGGTAACATTATAGCTGGTTTAACAGTATATATATATATATAGATGAGTAATGTAGGGTAACATTATAGCTGGTTTAACAGTATATATATATATATAGATGAGTAATGTAGGGTAACATTATAGCTGGTTTAACAGTATATATATATATATATAGATGAGTAATGTAGGGTAACATTATAGCTGGTTTAACAGTATATATATATATATATAGATGAGTAATGTAGGGTATGGTAACATTATAGCTGGTTTAACAGTATATATATATATATATAGATGAGTAATGTAGGGTTTAACAGCATATGGTAACATTATAGCTGGTTTAACAGTATATATATATATATATAGATGAGTAATGTAGGGGTAACATTATAGCTGGTTTAACAGTATATATATATATATATAGATGAGTAATGTAACATTATAGCTGTATGGTAACATTATAGCTGGTTTAACAGTATATATATATATATATAGATGATAATGTAAACATTATAGCTGGTTTAACAGTATATATATATATAGATGAGTAATGTAGGGTAACATTATAGCTGGTTTAACAGTATATATATATATATAGATGAGTAATGTAGGGTAACATTATAGCTGGTTTAACAGTATATATATATATATATAGATGAGTAATGTAGGGTATGGTAACATTATAGCTGGTTTAACAGTATATATATATATAGATGAGTAATGTAGGGTATGGTAACATTATAGCTGGTTTAACAGTATATATATATATAGATGAGTAATGTAGGGTAACATTATAGCTGGTTTAACAGTATATATATATATATATAGATGAGTAATGTAGGGTTTAACAGTAACATTATAGCTGGTTTAAACAGTATATATATATATATATATAGATGAGTAATGTAGGGTAACATTATAGCTGGTTTAACAGTATATATATATATATATATAGATGAGTAATGTAGGGTAACATTATAGCTGGTTTAACAGTATATATATATATATATAGATGAGTAATGTAGGGTAACATTATAGCTGGTTTAACAGTATATATATATATATATATATAGATGAGTAATGTATGGTAACATTATAGCTGGTTTAACAGTATATATATATATATAGATGAGTAATGTAGGGTAACATTATAGCTGGTTTAACAGTATATATATATATATATATATAGATGAGTAATGTAGGGTATGGTAACATTATAGCTGGTTTAACAGTATATATATATATATAGATGAGTAATGTAGGGTAACATTATAGCTGGTTTAACAGTATATATATATATAGATGAGTAATGTAGGGTATGGTAACATTATAGCTGGTTTAACAGTATATATATATATAGATGATGAGTAATGTAGGGTAACATTATAGCTGGTTTAACAGTATATATATATATATAGATGAGTAATGTAGGGTAACATTATAGCTGGTTTAACAGTATATATATATATATATATGATGAGTAATGTAGGGTAACATTATAGCTGGTTTAACAGTATATATATATATATATATAAGATGAGTAATGTAAGGGTAACATAGATGAGTAATGTAGGGTAACATTATAGCTGGTTTAACAGTATATATATATATATATAGATGAGTAATGTAGGGTAACATTATAGCTGGTTTAACAGTATATATATATATATAGATGAGTAATGTAGGGTAACATTATAGCTGGTTTAACAGTATATATATATATATATATAGATGAGTAATGTAGGGTAACATTATAGCTGGTAACATTATAGCTGGTTTAACAGTATATAACATATATATATATATATAGATGAGTAATGTAGGGTAACATTATAGCTGGTTTAACAGTATATATATATATATATGAGAGCAATGTAGGGTAACATTATAGCTGGTTTAACAGTATATATATATATATATAGATGAGTAATGTAGGGTATGGTAACATTATAGCTGGTTTAACAGTATATATATATATAGATGAACATTATAGTAATGTGAGGGTATGGTAACATTATAGCTGGTTTAACAGTATATATATATATATATAGATGAGTAATGTAGGCTGGTAACATTATAGCTGGTTTAACAGTATATATATATATATAGATGAGTAATGTAGGGTAACATTATAGCTGGTTTAACAGTATATATATATATATATAGATGAGTAATGTAGGGTAACATTATAGCTGGTTTAACAGTATATATATATATATAGATGAGTAATGTAGGGTATGGTAACATTATAGCTGGTTTAACAGTATATATATATATAGATGAGTAATGTAGGGTAACATTATAGCTGGTTTAACAGTATATATATATATATAGATGAGTAATGTAGGGTTATAGGTAACATTATAGCTGGTTTAACATTATATATAGCATATATATATATATAGATGAGTAATGTAGGGTAACATTATAGCTGGTTTAACAGTATATATATATATATAGATGAGTAATGTAGGGTATGGTAACATTATAGCTGGTTTAACAGTATATATATATATATATATAGATGAGTAATGTAGGGTAACATTATAGCTGGTTTAACAGTATATATATATATATAGATGAGTAATGTAGGGTAACATTATAGCTGGTTTAACAGTATATATATATATATATAGATGAGTAATGTAGGGTATGGTAACATTATAGCTGGTTTAACAGTATATATATATATATATATATAGATGAGTAATGTAGGGTAACATTATAGCTGGTTTAACAGTATATATATATATAGATGAGTAATGTAGGGTAACATTATAGCTGGTTTAACAGTATATATATATATATAGATGAGTAATGTAGGGTAACATTATAGCTGGTTTAACAGTATATATATATATATATAGATGAGTAATGTAGGGTAACATTATAGCTGGTTTAACAGTATATATATAACATATAGCTGGTTTAACAGTATATATATATATGAGTAATGATGAGTAATGTAGGGTAACATTATAGCTGGTTTAACAGTATATATATATATAGATGAGTAATGTAGGGTAACATTATAGCTGGTTTAACAGTATATATATATATATAGATGAGTAATGTAGGGTATGGTAACATTATAGCTGGTTTAACAGTATATATATATGAGATGAGTAATGTAGGGTATGGTAACATTATAGCTGGTTTAACAGTATATATATATATATAGATGAGTAATGTAGGGTATGGTAACATTATAGCTGGTTTAACAGTATATATATATATATAGATGAGTAATGTAGGGTAACATTATAGCTGGTTTAACAGTATATATATATATATATAGATGAGTAATGTAGGGTAACATTATAGCTGGTTTAACAGTATATATATATATATATAGATGAGTAATGTAGGGTAACATTATAGCTGGTTTAACAGTATATATATATATATATAGATGAGTAATGTAGGGTATGGTAACATTATAGCTGGTTTAACAGTATATATATATATATATATAGATGAGTAATGTAGGGTATGGTAACATTATAGCTGGTTTAACAGTATATATATATATATAGATGAGTAATGTAGATGAGTAATGGTAACATTATAGCTGGTTTAACAGCAGTATATATATATATATATATATGAGTAATGTATGGTAATGTAGGCAACATTATAGCTGGTTTAACAGTATATATATATATATAGATGAGTAATGTAGGGTATGGTAACATTATAGCTGGTTTAACAGTATATATATATATATATATAGATGAGTAATGTAGGGTATGGTAACATTATAGCTGGTTTAACAGTATATATATATATATAGATGAGTAATGTAGGGTAACATTATAGCTGGTTTAACAGTATATATATATATATATAATGTAGGGTAACATTATAGATGGTTTAACAGTAATGTAGATGAGTAATGGTAACATTATAGCTGGTTTAACAGTATATATATATATAGATGAGTAATGTAGGGTAACATTATAGCTGGTTTAACAGTATATATATATATAATAGATAGAGGTTTAACAGTAATGTAGGGATGATAATGTAGGGTAACATTATAGCTGGTTTAACAGTATATATATATATATATAACATTATAGCTGGTTTAACAGATATAGTAATGTAGGGTATGGTAACATTATAGCTGGTTTAACAGTATATATATATATATATATAGATGAGTAATGTAGGGTAACATTATAGCTGGTTTAACAGTATATATATATATAGATGAGTAATGTAGGGTAACATTATAGCTGGTTTAACAGTATATATATATATAGATGAGTAATGTAGGGTAACATTATAGCTGGTTTAACAGTATATATATATATAGATGAGTAATGTAGGGTAACATTATAGCTGGTTTAACATTATATATGGATTAACAGTATAACATTATAGCTGGTTTAACAGTATATAGATGAGTAATGTAGGGTAACATTATAGCTGGTTTAACAGTATATATATATATATATATATAGATGAGTAATGTAGGGTAACATTATAGCTGGTTTAACAGTATATATATATATATATATATAGATGAGTAATGTAGGGTAACATTATAGCTGGTTTAACAGTATATATATATATATATATAGATGAGTAATGTAGGGTATGGTAACATTATAGCTGGTTTAACAGTATATATATATATATATAGATGAGTAATGTAGGGTAACATTATAGCTGGTTTAACAGTATATATATATAGATGGATGAGTAACATGTAGGGTAACATTATAGCTGGTTTAATGTAGGGTAACATATAGCTAACAGTATATATATATATAGATGAGTAATGTAGGGTAACATTATAGCTGGTTTAACAGTATATATATATATAGATGAGTAATGTAGGGTAACATTATAGCTGGTTTAACAGTATATATATATATATATAGATGAGTAATGTAGGGTAACATTATAGCTGGTTTAATAGTATATATATATATAACAGTATATATATATGAGATGAGTAATGTAGGGTAACATTATAGCTGGTTTAACAGTATATATATATATATATAGATGAGTAATGTAGGGTAACATTATAGCTGGTTTAACAGTATATATATATAGAATGTAGATGAGTAATGTAGGGTAACATTATAGCTGGTTTAACAGTATATATATATATAGATGAGTAATGTAGGGTAAACATTATAGCTGGTTTAACAGTATATATATATATAGATGAGTAATGTAGGGTAACATTATAGCTGGTTTAACAGTATATAACAGTAGTGCATCTAAATCTTTTCAGGGGAGGGGGTGAGAGGGATTACTTTATCCTATCCTAGGTATTCCTTAAAGAGGTGGGGTTTCAGGTGTCTCCGGAAGGTGGTGATTGACTCCGCTGTCCTGGCGTCGTGAGGGAGTTTGTTCCACCATTGGGGGCCAGAGCAGCGAACAGTTTTGACTGGGCTGAGCGGGAACTGTACTTCCTCAGTGGTAGGAGGCGAGCAGGCCAGAGGTGGATGAACGCAGTGCCCTTGTTTGGGTGTAGGGCCTGATCAGAGCCTGGAGGTACTGAGGTGCCGTTCCCTCACAGCCCGTAGGCAAGCACCATGGTCTTGTAGCGGATGCGAGCTTCAACTGGAAGCCAGTGGAGGGAGCGGAGGAGCGGGTGACGGAGAGAACTTGGGAAGGTTGAACACCAGACGGGCTGCGGCGTTCTGGATGAGTTGTAGGGGTTTAATGGCACAGGCAGGGAGCCCAGCCAACAGCGAGTTGCAGTAATCCAGACGGGAGATGACAAGTGCCTGGATTAGGACCTGCGCGCTTCCTGTGTGAGGCAGGGTCGTACTCTGCGGATGTTGTAGAGCATGAACCTACAGGAACGGGCCACCGCCTTGATGTTAGTTGAGAACGACAGGGTGTTGTCCAGGATCACGCCAAGGTTCTTAGCGCTCTGGGAGGAGGACACAATGGAGTTGTCAACCGTGATGGCGAGATCATGGAACGGGCAGTCCTTCCCCGGGAGGAAGAGCAGCTCCGTCTTGCCGAGGTTCAGCTTGAGGTGGTGATCCGTCATCCACACGGATATGTCTGCCAGACATGCAGAGATGCGATTCGCCACCTGGTCATCAGAAGGGGGAAAGGAGAAGATTAATTGTGTGTCGTCTGCATAGCAATGATAGGAGAGACCATGTGAGGTTATGACAGAGCCAAGTGACTTGGTGTATAGCGAGAATAGGAGAGGGCCTAGAACAGAGCCCTGGGGGACACCAGTGGTGAGAGCACGTGGTGTGGAGACGGATTCTCGCCACGCCACCTGGTAGGAGCGACCTGTCAGGTAGGACGCAATCCAAGCGTGGGCCGCGCCGGAGATGCCCAACTCGGAGAGGGTGGAGAGGAGGATCTGATGGTTCACAGTATCGAAGGCAGCCGATAGGTCTAGAAGGATGAGAGCAGAGGAGAGAGAGTTAGCTTTAGCAGTGCGGAGCGCCTCCGTGATACAGAGAAGAGCAGTCTCAGTTGAATGACTAGTCTTGAAACCTGACTGATTTGGATCAAGAAGGTCATTCTGAGAGAGATAGCGGGAGAGCTGGCCAAGGACGGCACGTTCAAGAGTTTTGGAGAGAAAAGAAAGAAGGGATACTGGTCTGTAGTTGTTGACATCGGAGGGATCGAGTGTAGGTTTTTTCAGAAGGGGTGCAACTCTCGCTTCTCTTGAAGACGGAAGGGACGTAGCCAGCGGTCAGGGATGAGTTGATGAGCGAGGTGAGGTAAGGGAGGAGGTCTCCGGAAATGGTCTGGAGAAGAGAGGAGGGGATAGGGTCAAGCGGGCAGGTTGTAGGGCGGCCGGCCGTCACAAGACGCGAGATTTCATCTGGAGAGAGAGGGGAGAAAGAGGTCAGAGCACAGGGTAGGGCAGTGAGAGCAGAACCAGCGGTGTCGTTGACTTAGCAACGAGGATCGGATGTCACACCTTCTTTTCAAAATGGTTGACGAAGTCATCTGCAGAGAGGGAGGAGGGGGAGGGGAGGAGGATTCAGGAGGGAGGAGAAGGTTGCAAAGAGCTTCCTAGGGTTAGAGGCAGATGCTTGGAATTTAGAGGGTAGAAAGTGGCTTTAGCAGCAGAGAGAGAAGAGGAAAATGTAGAGAGGAGGGAGTGAAGGATGTCAGGTCCGCAGGGAGGCGAGTTTTCTCCATTTCCCGCTCGGCTGCCCGGAGCCCTGTTCTGTGAGCTCGCAATGAGTCAAGCCGAGCCACGGAGCGGGAGGGGAGGACCGAGCGGCCTGGAGGATAGGGGACATAGAGAGTCAAAGGATGCAGAAAGGGAGGGAGAGGAGGGTTGAGGAGGCAGAATCAGGAGATAGGTTGGAGAAGGTTTGAGCAGAGGGAAGAGATGATAGGATGGAAGAGGAGAGAGTAGCGGGGGAGAGAGAGCGAAGGTTGGGACGGCCATACCATCCGAGTAGGGGCAGTGTGGGAAGTGTTGGATGAGAGCGAGAGGGAAAAGGATACAAGGTAGTGGTCGGAGACTTGGAGGGGAGTTGCAACGAGGTTAGTGGAAGAACAGCATCTAGTAAAGATGAGGTCGAGCGTATTTCCTGCCTTGTGAGTAGGGGGAAGGTGAGAGGGTGAGGTCAAAAAGAGGAGAGGAGTGGAAAGAAGGAGGCAGAGAGGAATGAGTCAAAGGTAGGCGTGGGAGGTTAAAGTCGCCCAGAACTGTGAGAGGTGAGCCGTCCTCAGGAAAGGAGCTTATCAAGGCATCAAGCTCATTGATGAACTCTCCGAGGGAACCTGGAGGGCGATAAATGATAAGGATGTTAAGCTTGAAAGGGCTGGTAACTGTGACAGCATGGAATTCAAAGGAGGCGATAGACAGATGGGTAAGGGAGAAAGAGAGAATGACCACTTGGGAGAGATGAGGATCCCGGGTGCCACCACCCGCTGACCAGAAGCTCTCAAGGGTGTGCGAGAAACACGTGGGCAGACGAAGAGAGAGCAGTAGGAGTAGCAGTGTTGTCTGTGGTGATCCATGTTTCCGTCAGTGCCAAGAAGTCGAGGGACTGGAGGAGACATAGGCGGAGATGAACTCTGCCTTGTTGGCCGCAGATCGGCAGTTCCAGAGGCTACCGGAGACCTGGAACTCCACGTGGGTCGTGCGCGCTGGGACCACCAGATTAGGGTGGCCGCGGCCACGCGGTGTGGAGCGTTTGTATGGTCTGTGCAGAGAGGAGAGAACAGGGATAGACAGACACATAGTTGACAGGCTACACAA
>NW_027039924.1:0-123983 GCF_034236695.1 Oncorhynchus nerka | reverse complement strand
AGGTAATACAGTAGAGGGGTGCTGCTCAGCATGAGGTAATACCATAGGGGAGTGCTGCTCAGCGTGAGGTAATACAGTAGGGAGTGCTGCTCAGCGTGAGGTAATACAGTAGGGGGAGTGCTGCTCGGCGTGAGGTAATACAGTAGGAGGAGTGCTGCTCAGCGTGAGGTAATACAGTAGGGAGTGCTGCTCAGCGTGAGGTAATACAGTAGGGGAGTGCTGCTCAGCGTGAGGTAATATAGTAGGGGGAGTGCTGCTCAGCATGAGGAATACAGTAGGGGAGTGCTGCTCAGCGTGAGGTAATACAGTAGGGAGTGCTGCTCGGCGTGAGGTAATACAGTAGGAGGAGTGCTGCTCAGCGTGAGGTAATACAGTAGGGGGAGTGCTGCTCGGCGTGAGGGTAATACAGTGCTGCTCAGCGTGGGAGGTAATACAGTAGGGGAGTGCTGCTCAGCGTGAGGTAATACAGTAGGGGAGTGCTGCTCAGCGTGAGGTAATACAGTAGGGGGTGCTGAGGTAATACAGTAGGGGAGTGCTGCTCAGCGTGAGGTAATACAGTAGAGGGGGGTGCTGCTCAGCATGAGGTAATACAGTAGGGGGAGTGCTGCTCAGCGTGAGGTAATACAGTAGGGGAGTGTAGCTCAGCGTGAGGTAATACAGTAGGGGAGTGTGCTCGGCGTGAGGTAATACAGTAGGAGGAGTGCTGCTCAGCGTGAGGTAATACAGTAGGGGAGTGCTGCTCAGCGTGAGGTAATACAGTAGGGGGAGTGCTGCTCAGCGTGAGGTAATACAGTAGGGGGAGTGCTGCTCAGCGTGAGGTAATACAGTAGGGGAGTGCTGCTCAGCATGAGTAATACAGTAGGGGAGTGCTGCTCAGCATGAGGTAATACAGTAGGGAGTGCTGCAGCGTGAGGTAATACAGTAGGGGAGTGCTGCTCAGCTTGAGGTAATACAGTAGGGGAGTGCTGCTCAGCGTGAGGTAATACAGTAGGGGGAGTGCTGCTCAGCGTGAGGTAATACAGTAGGGGGAGTGCTGCTCAGCGTGAGGTAATACAGTAGGGGGAGTGCTGAGGTAATACAGTAGGGGGAGTGCTGAGGTAATACAGTAGGAGGAGTGCTGAGGTAATACAGTAGGGGGAGTGCTGCTCAGCATGAGGTAATACAGTAGGGGAGTGCTGCTCAGCGTGAGGTAATACAGTAAGGGGAGTGCTGCTCAGTGTGAGGTAATACAGTAAGGGGAGTGCTGCTCAGCGTGAGGTAATACAGTAGGGGGAGTGCTGCTCAGCGTGAGGTAATACAGTAGGGGGAGTGCTGCTCAGCATGAGGTAATACAATAGGGGGAGTGCTGCTCAGCATGAGGTAATACAGTAGGGGGAGTGCTGCTCAGCATGAGGTAATACAATAGGGGGAGTGCTGAGGTAATACAGTAGGGGGAGTGCTGCTCAGCATGAGGTAATACAGTAGGGGGAGTGCTGCTCAGCATGAGGTAATACAGTAGGGGGAGGAGCAGCGTGAGGTAATACAGTAGGGGGAGTGCTGCTCAGCGTGAGGTAATACAGTAGGGGGAGTGCTGCTCAGCATGAGGTAATACAGTAGGGGGAGGAGCAGCGTGAGGTAATACAGTAGAGAGAGTGCTGCTCAGTGTGAGGTAATATAGTAGGGGGAGTGCTGCTCAGCATGAGGTAATACAGTAGGGGGGTGCTGCTCAGCGTGAGGTAATACAGTAGGGGGAGTGCTGCTCAGCGTGAGGTAATACAGTAGGTGGAGTGCTGCTCAGCGTGAGGTAATACAGTAGGGGGAGTGCTGCTCAGCGTGAGGTAATACAGTAAGGGGAGTGCTGCTCAGCGTGAGGTAATACAGTAGGGGAGTGCTGCTCAGCATGAGGTAATACAGTAGGGGAGTGCTGCTCAGCGTGAGGTAATACAGTAGGGGAGTGCTGCTCAGCGTGAGGTAATACAGTAGGGGAGTGCTGCTCAGCGTGAGGTAATACAGTAGGGGGAGTGCTGCTCAGCGTGAGGTAATACAGTAGGGGAGTGCTGCTCAGCGTGAGGTAATACAGTAGGGGAGTGCTGCTCAGCGTGAGGTAATACAGTAGGGGAGTGCTGCTCAGCGTGAGGTAATACAGTAGGGGGAGTGCTGCTCAGCGTGAGGTAATACAGTAGGGGGAGTGCTGCTCAGCATGAGGTAATACAGTAGGGGGAGTGCTGCTCAGCGTGAGGTAATACAGTAGGGGGAGTGCTGCTCAGCGTGAGGTAATACAGTAGGGGAGTGCTGCTATGGGAGGGTGAGTGCTGCTCAGCATGAGGTAATACAGTAGGGGGAGTGCTGCTCAGCGTGAGGTAATACAGTAGGGGGAGTGCTGCTCAGCATGAGGTAATACAGTAGGGGGAGTGCTGCTCAGCATGAGGTAATACAGTAGGGGAGTGCTGCTCAGCGTGAGGTAATACAGTAGGGGGAGTGCTGAGGTAATACAGTAGGGGGAGTGCTGAGGTAATACAGTAGGGGAGTGCTGCTCAGCGTGAGGTAATACAGTAGGGGGAGTGCTGCTCAGCGTGAGGTAATACAGTAGGGGGAGTGCTGCTCAGCATGAGGTAATACAGTAGGGGGAGTGCTGCTCAGCATGAGGTAATACAGTAGGGGGAGTGCTGCTCAGCATGAGGTAATACAGTAGGGGGAGTGCTGCTCAGCATGAGGTAATACAGTAGGGGAGTGCTGCTCAGCGTGAGGTAATACAGTAGGGGGAGTGCTGCTCAGCGTGAGGTAATACAGTAGGGGGAGTGCTGCTCAGCGTGAGGTAATACAGTAGGGGGAGTGCTGCTCAGCGTGAGGTAATACAGTAGGGGGAGTGCTGCTCAGCGTGAGGTAATACAGTAGGGGGAGTGCTGCTCAGCATGAGGTAATACAGTAGGGGGAGTGCTGCTCAGCGTGAGGTAATACAGTAGGGGAGTGCTGCTCAGCGTGAGGTAATACAGTAGGGGGAGTGCTGCTCAGCGTGAGGTAATACAGTAGGGGAGTGCTGCTCAGCGTGAGGTAATACAGTAGGGGAGTGCTGCTCAGCGTGAGGTAATACAGTAGGGGAGTGCTGCTCAGCGTGAGGTAATACAGTAGGGGGAGTGCTGCTCAGCGTGAGGTAATACAGTAGGGGGAGTGCTGCTCAGCGTGAGGTAATACAGTAGGGGAGTGCTGCTCAGCATGAGGTAATACAGTAGGGGAGTGCTGCTCAGCGTGAGGTAATACAGTAGGGGAGTGCTGCTCAGCGTGAGGTAATACAGTAGGGGGAGTGCTGCTCAGCATGAGCTAATACAGTAGGGTGAGTGCTGCTCAGCATGAGGTAATACAGTAGGGGGAGTGCTGCTCAGCATGAGGTAATACAGTAGGGGGAGTGCTGCTCAGCATGAGGTAATACAGTAGGGGGAGTGCTGCTCAGCATGAGGTAATACAGTAGGGGAGTGCTGCTCAGCGTGAGGTAATACAGTAGGGGAGTGCTGAGGTAATACAGTAGGGGAGTGCTGAGGTAATACAGTAGGGGAGTGCTGCTCAGCGTGAGGTAATACAGTAGGGGAGTGCTGCTCAGCATGAGGTAATACAGTAGGGGGAGTGCTGCTCAGCATGAGGTAATACAGTAGGGGGAGTGCTGCTCAGCATGAGGTAATACAGTAGGGGGAGTGCTGCTCAGCATGAGGTAATACAGTAGGGGAGTGCTGCTCAGCATGAGGTAATATAGTAGGGGGAGTGCTGCTCAGCATGAGGTAATACAGTAGGGGAGTGCTGCTCAGCGTGAGGTAATACAGTAGGGGGAGTGCTGCTCAGCGTGAGGTAATACAGTAGGGGGAGTGCTGCTCAGCGTGAGGTAATACAGTAGGGGGAGTGCTGCTCAGCGTGAGGTAATACAGTAGGGGGAGGTGCAGCGTGAGGTAATACAGTAGGGGGAGGTGCAGCGTGAGGTAATACAGTAGAGGGAGGTGCAGCGTGAGGTAATACAGTAGGGGGAGTGCTGCTCAGCGTGAGGTAATACAGTAGGGGGAGTGCTGCTCAGCGTGAGGTAATACAGTAGAGGGAGTGCTGCTCAGCGTGAGGTAATACAGTAGAGGGAGTGCTGCTCAGCGTGAGGTAATACAGTAGGGGGAGTGCTGCTCAGCGTGAGGTAATACAGTAGGGGGAGTGCTGCTCAGCGTGAGGTAATACAGTAGGGGGAGTGCTGCTCAGGGTGAGGTAATACAGTAGGGGGAGTGCTGCTCAGCGTGAGGTAATACAGTAGGGGGAGTGCTGCTCAGCGTGAGGTAATACAGTAGGGGGACTGCTGAGGTAATACAGTAGGGGGAGTGCTGAGGTAATATAGTAGGGGGAGTGCTGCTCAGCGTGAGGTAATACAGTAGGGGGAGTGCTGCTCAGCATGAGGTAATACAGTAGGGGGAGTGCAGCTCAGCGTGAGGTAATACAGTAGGGGGAGTGCTGCTCAGCGTGAGGTAATACAGTAGGGGGAGTGCTGCTCAGCGTGAGGTAATACAGTAGGGGGAGTGCTGCTCAGCGTGAGGTAATACAGTAGGGGAGTGCTGCTCAGCATGAGGTAATACAGTAGGGGGAGTGCTGCTCAGCGTGAGGTAATACAGTAGGGGGAGTGCTGCTCAGCGTGAGGTAATACAGTAGGGGGAGTGCTGCTCAGCGTGAGGTAATACAGTAGGGGGAGTGCTGCTCAGCGTGAGGTAATACAGTAGGGGAGTGCTGCTCAGCGTGAGGTAATACAGATAGGGGAGTGCTGCTCAGCGTGAGGTAATACAGAAAGGGGAGTGCTGCTCAGCGTGAGGTAATACAGTAGGGGGAGTGCTGAGGTAATACAGTAGGGGGAGTGCTGCTCAGCATGAGGTAATACAGTAGGGGGAGTGCTGCTCAGCGTGAGGTAATACAGAAAGGGGAGTGCTGCTCAGCGTGAGGTAATACAGTAGGGGGAGTGCTGCTCAGCATGAGGTAATACAATAGGGGGAGTGCTGAGGTAATACAGTAGGGGGAGTGCTGCTCAGCATGAGGTAATACAGTAGGGGGAGTGCTGCTCAGCATGAGGTAATACAGTAGGGGGAGGAGCAGCGTGAGGTAATACAGTAGGGGGAGTGCTGCTCAGCGTGAGGTAATACAGTAGGGGAGTGCTGCTCAGCTACAGGAGCAGCGTGAGGTAATACAGTAGGGGAGTGCTGCTCAGTGTGAGGTAATACAGTAGAGAGAGTGCTGCTCAGTGTGAGGTAATATAGTAGGGGGAGTGCTGCTCAGCATGAGGTAATACAGTAGGGGGGTGCTGCTCAGCGTGAGGTAATACAGTAGGGGGAGTGCTGCTCAGCGTGAGGTAATACAGTAGGTGGAGTGCTGCTCAGCGTGAGGTAATACAGTAGGGGGAGTGCTGCTCAGCGTGAGGTAATACAGTAGGGGGAGTGCTGCTCAGCGTGAGGTAATACAGTAGGGGGAGTGCTGCTCAGCATGAGGTAATACAGTAGGGGGAGTGCTGCTCAGCGTGAGGTAATACAGTAGGGGGAGTGCTGCTCAGCGTGAGGTAATACAGTAGGGGGAGTGCTGCTCAGCATGAGCTAATACAGTAGGGTGAGTGCTGCTCAGCATGAGGTAATACAGTAGGGGGAGTGCTGCTCAGCATGAGGTAATACAGTAGGGGGAGTGCTGCTCAGCATGAGCTAATACAGTAGGGTGAGTGCTGCTCAGCATGAGGTAATACAGTAGGGGGAGTGCTGCTCAGCATGAGGTAATACAGTAGGGGAGTGCTGCTCAGCGTGAGGTAATACAGTAGGGGAGTGCTGCTCAGCATGAGCTAATACAGTAGGGTGAGTGCTGCTCAGCATGAGGTAATACAGTAGGGGGAGTGCTGCTCAGCATGAGGTAATACAGTAGGGGGAGTGCTGCTCAGCATGAGGTAATACAGTAGGGGGAGTGCTGCTCAGCGTGAGGTAATACAGTAGGGGGAGTGCTGCTCAGCGTGAGGTAATACAGTAGGGGGAGTGCTGCTCAGCGTGAGGTAATACAGTAGGGGGAGTGCTGCTCAGCATGAGGTAATACAGTAGGGGGAGTGCTGCTCAGCGTGAGGTAATACAGTAGGGGAGGTGCAGCGTGAGGTAATACAGTAGGGGAGGTGCAGCGTGAGGTAATACAGTAGAGGGAGGTGCAGCATGAGGTAATACAGTAGGGGGAGTGCTGCTCAGCATGAGGTAATACAGTAGGGGGAGTGCTGCTCAGCATGAGGTAATACAGTAGGGGGAGTGCTGCTCAGCATGAGGTAATACAGTAGGGGGAGTGCTGCTCAGCGTGAGGTAATACAGTAGGGGGAGTGCTGCTCAGCGTGAGGTAATACAGTAGGGGGAGTGCTGCTCAGCGTGAGGTAATACAGTAGGGGGAGTGCTGCTCAGCGTGAGGTAATACAGTAGGGGGAGGTGCAGCGTGAGGTAATACAGTAGAGGGAGGTGCAGCGTGAGGTAATACAGTAGGGGGAGTGCTGCTCAGCGTGAGGTAATACAGTAGAGGGAGTGCTGCTCAGCGTGAGGTAATACAGTAGGGGGAGTGCTGCTCAGCGTGAGGTAATACAGTAGAGGGAGTGCTGCTCAGCGTGAGGTAATACAGTAGGGGGAGTGCTGCTCAGCGTGAGGTAATACAGTAGGGGGAGTGCTGCTCAGCGTGAGGTAATACAGTAGGGGGAGTGCTGCTCAGCGTGAGGTAATACAGTAGGGGGAGTGCTGCTCAGTATGAGGTAATACAGTGGTGGGAGTGCTGCTCAGCGTGAGGTAATACAGTAGGGGGAGTGCTGAGGTAATACAGTAGGGAGAGTGCTGCTCAGCGTGAGGTAATACAGTAGGGAGTGCTGAGGTAATACAGTAGGGGGAGTGCTGCTCAGCATGAGGTAATACAGTAGGGGGAGTGCTGAGGTAATACAGTAGGGGGAGTGCTGCTCAGCGTGAGGTAATACATTAGGGGGAGTGCTGCTCAGCGTGAGGTAATACAGTAGGGGGAGTGCTGCTCAGCGTGAGGTAATACAGTAGGGGGAGTGCTGCTCAGCGTGAGGTAATACAGTAGGGGGAGTGCTGCTCAGCGTGAGGTAATACAGTAGGGGAGTGCTGCTCAGCGTGAGGTAATACAGTAGGGGGAGTGCTGCTCAGCGTGAGGTAATACAGTAGGGGAGTGCTGCTCAGCGTGAGGTAATACAGTAGGGGGAGTGCTGAGGTAATACAGTAGGGGAGTGCTGCTCAGTAGGGGAGTGCTGAGGTAATACAGTAGGGGGAGTGCTCAGGTAATACAGTAGGGGGAGTGCTGCTCAGCGTGAGGTAATACAGTAGGGGGAGTGCTGCTCAGCGTGAGGTAATACAGTAGGGGGAGTGCTGCTCAGCGTGAGGTAATACAGTAGGGGGAGTGCTGAGGTAATACAGTAGGGGAGTGCTGCTCAGCGTGAGGTAATACAGTAGGGGGAGTGCTGCTCAGCGTGAGGTAATACAGTAGGGGAGTGCTGCTCAGCGTGAGGTAACACAGTAGGGGAGTGCTGCTCAGCGTGAGGTAATACAGTAGGGGGAGTGCTGCTCAGCGTGAGGTAATACAGTAGAGGGAGTGCTGCTCAGCGTGAGGTAATACAGTAGGGGGAGTGCAGCTCAGCGTGAGGTAATACAGTAGGGGAGTGCTGCTCAGCGTGAGGTAATACAGTAGGGGGAGTGCCGCTCAGCGTGAGGTAATACAGTAGGGGGAGTGCCGCTCAGCGTGAGGTAATACAGTAGAGGGAGTGCTGCTCAGCATGAGGTAATACAGTAGGGGGAGTGCTAAGGTAATACAGTAGGGGGAGTGCTGCTCAGCGTGAGGTAATACAGTAGGGGGAGTGCTGCTCAGCATGAGGTAATACAGTAGGGGGAGTGCTGAGGTAATACAGTAGGGGGAGTGCTGCTCAGCGTGAGGTAATACATTAGGGGAGTGCTGCTCAGCGTGAGGTAATACAGTAGGGGAGTGCTGCTCAGCGTGAGGTAATACAGTAGGGGAGTGCTGCTCAGCGTGAGGTAATACAGTAGGGGGAGTGCTGCTCAGCGTGAGGTAATACAGTAGGGGGAGTGCTGCTCAGCGTGAGGTAATACAGTAGGGGGAGTGCTGCTCAGCGTGAAGTAATACAGTAGGGGGAGTGCTGCTCAGCGTGAGGTAATACAGTAGGGGAGTGCTGAGGTAATACAGTAGGGGGAGTGCTGAGGTAATACAGTAGGGGGAGTGCTGAGGTAATACAGCAGGGGAGTGCTCAGGTAATACAGTAGGGGGGAGTGCTGCTCAGCGTGAGGTAATACAGTAGGGGGAGTGCTGCTCAGCGTGAGGTAATACAGTAGGGGGAGTGCTGCTCAGCGTGAGGTAATACAGTAGGGGAGTGCTGAGGTAATACAGTAGGGGGAGTGCTGCTCAGCGTGAGGTAATACAGTAGGGGAGTGCTGCTCAGCGTGAGGTAATACAGTAGGGGAGTGCTGCTCAGCGTGAGGTAATACAGTAGGGGAGTGCTGCTCAGCGTGAGGTAATACAGTAGGGGAGTGCTGCTCAGCGTGAGGTAATACAGTAGAGGAGTGCTGCTCAGCGTGAGGTAATACAGTAGGGGAGTGCAGCTCAGCGTGAGGTAATACAGTAGGGGAGTGCTGCTCAGCGTGAGGTAATACAGTAGGGGAGTGCCGCTCAGCGTGAGGTAATACAGTAGGGGAGTGCCGCTCAGCGTGAGGTAATACAGTAGAGGGAGTGCTGCTCAGCATGAGGTAATACAGTAGGGGAGTGCTAAGGTAATACAGTAGGGGAGTGCTGCTCAGCGTGAGGTAATACAGTAGGGGAGTGCTGCTCAGCGTGAGGTAATACAGTAGGGGGAGTGCTGCTCAGCGTGAGGTAATACAGTAGGGGAGTGCTGCTCAGCATGAGGTAATACAGTAGGGGAGTGCTAAGGTAATACAGTAGGGGAGTGCTGCTCAGCGTGAGGTAATACAGTAGGGGAGTGCTGCTCAGCGTGAGGTAATACAGTAGGGGAGTGCTGCTCAGCGTGAGGTAATACAGTGGGGAGTGCAGCTCAGCGTGAGGTAATACAGTAGGGGGAGTGCTGCTCAGCGTGAGGTAATACAGTAGGGGGAGTGCTGCTCAGTGTGAGGTAATACAGTAGGGGGAGTGCTGCTCAGCGTGAGGTAATACAGTAGGGGGAGTGGTTTATGTGTTCACCACACACTCCTCCTCACGATAATGTCCTCGGAGAATGCACGAGGAGCCTGAGAGTGTGGAACACGGTAGTATGCATATTGAGAAACACCCAGTGACTCAAGGGAACACGGTAGTATGCATATTGAGAAACACCCAGTGACTCGGGGAAATACCTTTCCATTTGGGAAACAGAGAGTGGGGTAGACTCTGAGTAAGTGAAATATATTTGGTAATTGATAGTGTTACTATCATGTTTATCACCCTGACACACATTGTGGTGAAATGGTGGGCAGGCCAGGTCAGGCCATAAATGGTGGGCAGTCCAGTCCAGGCCAAGCCATAAATGGTGGGCAGTCCAGTCCAGGCCATAAATGGTGGGCAGTCCAGTCCAGGCCAGGCCATAAATGGTGGGCAGTCCAGTCCAGGCCAGGCCAAGCCATAAATGGTGGGCAGTCCAGTCCAGGCCAGGCCAAGCCATAAATGGTGGGCAGTCCAGTCCAGTCCAGGCCATAAATGGTGGGCAGTCCAGGCCAGGCCATAAATGGTGGGCAGTCCAGTCCAGGCCAGGCCAAGCCATAAATGGTGGGCAGTCTAGTCCAGGCCAGGCCATAAATGGTGGGCAGTCCAGTCCAGGCCAGGCCATAAATGGTGGGCAGTCCAGTCCAGGCCAGGCCATAAATGGTGGGCAGTCCAGTCCAGACCATAAATGGTGGGCAGTCCAGGCCAGGCCAAGCCATAAATGTTGGGCAGTCCAGTCCAGGCCAAGCCATAAATGGTGGGCAGTCCAGTCCAGGCCAAGCCATAAATGGTGGGCAGTCCAGTCCAGGCCAGGCCATAAATGGTGGGCAGTCCAGTCCAGGCCAGGCCATAAATGGTGGGCAGTCCAGGCCAAGCCATAAATTGTGGGCAGTCCAGGCCAAGCCATAAATGGTCGGCAGTCCAGTCCAGGCCTGGCCATAAATGGTGGGCAGTCCAATCCAGGCCAGGCCATAAATGGTGGGCAGTCCAGGCCAAGCCATAAATGGTGGGCAGTCCAGTCCAGGCCAAGCCATAAATGGTCGGCAGTCCAGTCCAGGCCTGGCCATAAATGGTGGGCAGTCCAGGCCAGGCCATAAATGGTGGGCAGTCCAGTCCAGGCCAGGCCAAGCCATAAATGGTGGGCAGTCTAGTCCAGGCCAGGCCATAAATGGTGGGCAGTCCAGTCCAGGCCAGGCCATAAATGGTGGGCAGCCCAGTCCAGGCCAGACCATAAATGGTGGGCAGTCCAGGCCAGGCCAAGCCATAAATGGTGGGCAGTCCAGTCCAGGCCAAGCCATAAATGGTGGGCAGTCCAGTCCAGGCCAGGCCATAAATGGTGGGCAGTCCAGTCCAGGCCAGGCCATAAATGGTGGGCAGTCCAGGCCAAGCCATAAATGGTGGGCAGTCCAGGCCAAGCCATAAATGGTCGGCAGTCCAGTCCAGGCCTGGCCATAAATGGTGGGCAGTCCAGTCCAGTCCAGGCCATAAATGGTGGGCAGTCCAGTCCAGGCCAAGCCATAAATGGTGGGCAGTCCAGGCCAAGCCATAAATGGTGGGCAGTCCAGTCCAGGCCATAAATGGTGGGCAGTCCAGTCCAGGCCATAAATGGTGGGCAGTCCAGTCCAGGCCATAAATGGTGTCCAGTCCAGGCCAAGCCATAAATGGTGGGCAGTCCAGTCCAGGCCAAGCCATAAATGGTGGGCAGTCCAGTCCAGGCCAAGCCATAAATGGTGGGCAGTCCAGTCCAGTCCAGGCCATAAATGGTGGGCAGTCCAGTCCAGGCCAAGCCATAAATGGTGGGCAGTCCAGTCCAGGCCAGGCCATAAATGGTGGGCAGTCCAGTCCAGGCCAAGCCATAAATGGTGGGCAGTCCAGTCCAGGCCAAGCCATAAATGGTCGGCAGTCCAGTCCAGGCCAGGCCATAAATGGTGGGCAGTCCAGTCCAGGCCAGGCCATAAATGGTGGGCAGTCCAGTCCAGGCCAGGCCATAAATGGTGGGCAGTCCAGTCCAGGCCAAGCCATAAATGGTGGGCAGTCCAGGCCAAGTCATAAATGGTGGGCAGTCCAGTCCAGGCCATAAATGGTGGGCAGTCCAGTCCAGGCCATAAATGGTGGGCAGTCCAGTCCAGGCCAAGCCATAAATGGTGGGCAGTCCAGGCCAGGCCATAAATGGTGGGCAGTCCAGTCCAGGCCAGGCCATAAATGGTGGGCAGTCCAGGCCAGGCCAGGCCATAAATGGTGGGCAGTCCAGTCCAGGCCAAGCCATAAATGGTCGGCAGTCCAGTCCAGGCCAGGCCATAAATGGTGGGCAGTCCAGTCCAGGCCATAAATGGTGGGCAGTCCAGGCCAAGCCATAAATGGTGGGCAGTCCAGGCCAAGCCATAAATGGTGGGCAGTCCAGTCCAGGCCAGGCCAAGCCATAAATGGTGGGCAGTCCAGTCCAGGCCATAAATGGTGGGCAGTCCAGTCCAGGCCAGGCCATAAATGGTGGGCAGTCCAGTCCAGGCCATAAATGGTGGGCAGTCCAGTCCAGGCCAGGCCAAGCCATAAATGGTGGGCAGTCCAGTCCAGGCCAGGCCATAAATGGTGGGCAGTCCAGTCCAGGCCAAGCCATAAATGGTGGGCAGTCCAGTCCAGGCCAAGCCATAAATGGTCGGCAGTCCAGTCCAGGCCAGGCCATAAATGGTGGGCAGTCCAGTCCAGGCCAGGCCATAAATGGTGGGCAGTCCAGTCCAGGCCAAGCCATAAATGGTGGGCAGTCCAGGCCAAGCCATAAATGGTGGGCAGTCCAGTCCAGGCCAAGCCATAAATGGTGGGCAGTCCAGTCCAGGCCATAAATGGTGGGCAGTCCAGGCCAGGCCATAAATGGTGGGCAGTCCAGGCCAGGCCATAAATGGTGGGCAGTCCAGGCCAGGCCATAAATGGTGGGCAGTCCAGGCCAAGCCATAAATGGTGGGCAGTCCAGTCCAGGCCAGGCCATAAATGGTGGGCAGTCCAGTCCAGTCCAGGCCATAAATGGTGGGCAGTCCAGTCCAGGCCAGGCCATAAATGGTGGGCAGTCCAGTCCAGGCCAGGCCATAAATGGTGGGCAGTCCAGTCCAGGCCAGGCCAAGCCATAAATGGTGGGCAGTCTAGTCCAGGCCAGGCCATAAATGGTGGGCAGTCCAGTCCAGGCCAGGCCATAAATGGTGGGCAGTCCAGTCCAGGCCAGGCCATAAATGGTGGGCAGTCCAGTCCAGACCATAAATGGTGGGCAGTCCAGGCCAGGCCAAGCCATAAATGTTGGGCAGTCCAGTCCAGGCCAAGCCATAAATGGTGGGCAGTCCAGTCCAGGCCAAGCCATAAATGGTGGGCAGTCCAGTCCAGGCCAGGCCATAAATGGTGGGCAGTCCAGTCCAGGCCAGGCCATAAATGGTGGGCAGTCCAGGCCAAGCCATAAATGGTGGGCAGTCCAGTCCAGGCCAAGCCATAAATGGTCGGCAGTCCAGTCCAGGCCTGGCCATAAATGGTGGGCAGTCCAGTCCAGTCCAGGCCATAAATGGTGGGCAGTCCAGTCCAGGCCAAGCCATAAATGGTGGGCAGTCCAGGCCAAGCCATAAATGGTGGGCAGTCCAGTCCAGGCCATAAATGGTGGGCAGTCCAGTCCAGGCCATAAATGGTGGGCAGTCCAGTCCAGGCCATAAATGGTGTCCAGTCCAGGCCAAGCCATAAATGGTGGGCAGTCCAGTCCAGGCCAAGCCATAAATGGTGGGCAGTCCAGTCCAGGCCAAGCCATAAATGGTGGGCAGTCCAGTCCAGTCCAGGCCATAAATGGTGGGCAGTCCAGTCCAGGCCAAGCCATAAATGGTGGGCAGTCCAGTCCAGGCCAGGCCATAAATGGTGGGCAGTCCAGTCCAGGCCAAGCCATAAATGGTGGGCAGTCCAGTCCAGGCCAAGCCATAAATGGTCGGCAGTCCAGTCCAGGCCAGGCCATAAATGGTGGGCAGTCCAGTCCAGGCCAGGCCATAAATGGTGGGCAGTCCAGTCCAGGCCAAGCCATAAATGGTGGGCAGTCCAGGCCAAGCCATAAATGGTGGGCAGTCCAGTCCAGGCCATAAATGGTGGGCAGTCCAGTCCAGGCCATAAATGGTGGGCAGTCCAGTCCAGGCCAGGCCATAAATGGTGGGCAGTCCAGTCCAGGCCAGGCCATAAATGGTGGGCAGTCCAGTCCAGGCCAGGCCATAAATGGTGGGCAGTCCAGTCCAGGCCAAGCCATAAATGGTGGGCAGTCCAGTCCAGGCCAGGCCATAAATGGTGGGCAGTCCAGTCCAGGTGGGCAGTCCAGGCCATAAATGGTGGGCAGTCCAGTCCAGGCCAGCCATAAATGGTGGGCAGTCCAGTCCAGGCCAGGCCATAAATGGTGGGCAGTCCAGTCCAGGCCAGGCCATAAATGGTGGGCAGTCCAGTCCAGGCCAGGCCATAAATGGTGGGCAGTCCAGTCCAGGCCAGGCCATAAATGGTGGGCAGTCCAGTCCCAGGCCATAAATGGTGGGCAGTCCAGGCCAGGCCATAAATGGTGGGCAGTCCAGGCCAGGCCATAAATGGTGGGCAGTCCAGTCCAGGCCAGGCCATAAAGTCCAGTCCAGGCCAGGCCATAAATGGTGGGCAGTCCAGTCCAGGCCAGGCCATAAATGGTGGGCAGTCCAGTCCAGGCCAGGCCATAAATGGTGGGCAGTCCAGTCCAGGCCAGGCCATAAATGGTGGGCAGTCCAGTCCAGGCCAGGCCATAAATGGTGGGCAGTCCAGTCCAGGCCAGGCCATAAATGGTGGGCAGTCCAGTCCAGGCCAGGCCATAAATGGTGGGCAGTCCAGTCCAGGCCAGCCATAAATGGTGGGCAGTCCAGGCCAGGCCATAAATGGCCAGGCCAGGCCATAAATGGTGGGCAGTCCAGTCCAGTCCAGGCCATAAATGGTGGGCAGTCCAGTCCAGGCCAGGCCATAAATGGTGGGCAGTCCAGTCCAGGCCAAGCCATAAATGGTGGGCAGTCCAGTCCAGGCCAGGCCATAAATGGTGGGCAGTCCAGTCCAGGCCAAGCCATAAATGGTGGGCAGTCCAGTCCAGGCCAGGCCATAAATGGTGGGCAGTCCAGTCCAGGCCATAAATGGTGGGCAGTCCAGTCCAGGCCAGGCCATAAATGGTGGGCAGTCCAGTCCAGGCCAGGCCATAAATGGTGGGCAGTCCAGTCCAGGCCAGGCCATAAATGGTGGGCAGTCCAGTCCAGTCCAGGCCATGGTGGGCAGTCCAGCCAGGCCATAAATGGTGGGCAGTCCAGTCCAGGCCATAAAGGCCAGGCCAGGCCATAAATGGTCCAGTCCAGGCCAGGCCATAAATGGTGGGGCAGTCCAGTCCAGGCCAGGCCATAAATGGTGGCAGTCCAGTCCAGGCCAGGCCATAAATGGTGGGCAGTCCAGTCCAGGCCATAAATGGTGGGCAGTCCAGTCCAGGCCAGGCCATAAATGGTGGGCAGTCCAGTCCAGGCCAAGCCATAAATGGTGGGCAGTCCAGTCCAGGCCAAGCCATAAATGGTGGGCAGTCCAGTCCAGGCCAGGCCATAAATGGTGGGCAGTCCAGTCCAGGCCAGGCCATAAATGGTGGGCAGTCCAGTCCAGGGCCATAAATGGTGGGCAGTCCAGGCCAGGCCATAAATGGTGGGCAGTCCAGGCCATAAATGGTGGGCCAGGCCAGGCCATAAATGGTGGGCAGTCCAGCCAGGCCATAAATGGTGGGCAGTCCAGTCCAGGCCAAGCCATAAATGGTGGGCAGTCCAGTCCAGGCCAGGCCATAAATGGTGGGCAGTCCAGTCCAGGCCAGGCCATAAATGGTGGGCAGTCCAGTCCAGGCCAGGCCATAAATGGTGGGCAGTCCAGTCCAGGCCAAGCCATAAATGGTGGGCAGTCCAGGCCAGGCCATAAATGGTGGGCAGTCCAGTCCAGGCCAAGCCATAAATGGTGGGCAGTCCAGTCCAGGCCAAGCCATAAATGGTGGGCAGTCCAGTCCAGGCCAGGCCATAAATGGTGGGCAGTCCAGGCCAGGCCATAAATGGTGGGCAGTCCAGTCCAGGCCAAGCCATAAATGGTGGGCAGTCCAGGCCAAGCCATAAATGGTGGGGTGGCCATAAATGGTGGGCAGTCCAGGCCAGGCCATAAATGGTGGGCAGTCCAGGCCAGGCCATAAATGGTGGGCAGTCCAGTCCAGGCCAGGCCATAAATGGTGGGCAGTCCAGTCCAGGCCAAGCCATAAATGGTGGGCAGTCCAGTCCAGGCCAAGCCATAAATGGTGGGCAGTCCAGTCCAGGCCAGGCCATAAATGGTGGGCAGTCCAGTCCAGGCCAGGCCATAAATGGTGGGCAGGCAGTCCAGCCAGGCCCATAAATGGTGGGCAGTCCAGTCCAGGCCAGGCCATAAATGGTGGGCAGTCCAGTCCAGGTCCAGTCCAGGCCAGCCATAAATGGCAGTAAAATGGTGGGCAGTCCAGGCCAAGCCATAAATGGTGGGCAGTCCAGTCCAGGCCAGGCCATAAATGGTGGGCAGTCCAGTCCAGGCCAGGCCATAAATGGTGGGCAGTCCAGTCCAGGCCAGGCCATAAATGGTGGGCAGTCCAGTCCAGGCCAAGCCATAAATGGTGGGCAGTCCAGGCCAAGCCATAAATGGTGGGCAGTCCAGTCCAGGCCATAAATGTTGGGCAGTCCAGTCCAGGCCATAAATGGTGGGCAGTCCAGTCCAGGCCATAAATGGTGGGCAGTCCAGTCCAGGCCAAGCCATAAATGGTGGGCAGTCCAGGCCAGGCCATAAATGGTGGGCAGTCCAGGCCAGGCCATAAATGGTGGGCAGTCCAGGCCAAGCCATAAATGGTCGGCAGTCCAGTCCAGGCCAGGCCATAAATGGTGGGCAGTCCAGTCCAGTCCAGGCCATAAATGGTGGGCAGTCCAGTCCAGGCCAAGCCATAAATGGTGGGCAGTCCAGTCCAGGCCAGGCCATAAATGGTGGGCAGTCCAGGCCAGGCCATAAATGGTGGGCAGTCCAGTCCAGGCCAAGCCATAAATGGTTGGCAGTCCAGTCCAGGCCAGGCCATAAATGGTGGGCAGTCCAGTCCAGGCCATAAATGGTGGGCAGGCCAGTCCAGGCCAAGCCATAAATGGTGTGCAGTCCAGGCCAAGCCATAAATGGTGGGCAGTCCAGTCCAGGCCAGGCCAAGCCATAAATGGTGGGCAGTCCAGTCCAGGCCATAAATGGTGGGCAGTCCAGTCCAGGCCATAAATGGTGGGCAGTCCAGTCCAGGCCAGGCCATAAATGGTGGGCAGTCCAGTCCAGGCCATAAATGGTGGGCAGTCCAGTCCAGGCCAAGCCATAAATGGTGGGCAGTCCAGTCCAGGCCAAGCCATAAATGGTGGGCAGTCCAGTCCAGGCCAAGCCAAAGAGAGGGGAGGAGGGAGAGAGGGGGGCAGGGGTAGGAGAGAGGGGAGGAGGGGCAGGGGGAGGAGAGAGGGAGACAAGCCTGTTACACAGACACATGCATGAGCTCTGCAGGGGGAGGAGAGGGGGAGGGGAGAGAGAGGGGAGGAGGGGAGAGGGCAGGGGGAGGAGTGGGGCGCGGGGAGGAGGGGAGATTGCAGGGGGAGGAGTGGGGCGCGGGGAGAGGAGAGAGGTCAGCAGGAGGAGAGATCTTGGGGGAGGGGAGTGTGGATGAGAGAGGGAAGTGGGGGAGGGAGATGAAGAGATATTAAAATGTGACCAGGAAACAAAACAGAAAAGTAGAGAACAGAAATCAAGGAGGGAGAGGCGGTTAGTTTATTACCAAGGACACTGACTGACTACACACACACACACACACACACTGCTCCTGTTCTCTCTGTGTGGTGATCAAATATGCAGGAGGTTACTCCACTAATCACTTGTTTCTCTTTCTTGCTGTTATTTAAACATTCACACTCTTTCTCTCCTTGTTTCCAATGTCTTGTCTTTTCCCTTTCCAATGTGTCAAATAATTATCTTTTTGGTTTCTCATGATTTGATTGGGTCTAATTGTGTTGCTGTCCTGGGGCTCTGTGGGGTCTGTTTGTGTTTGTGAACAGAGCCCCAGGACCAGCTTGCTTAGGGGTCTCTTCTCCAGGTTCATCTCTCTGTAGGTGATGGCTTTGTTATGGAAGGTTCTGAGAATCACTTCCTTTTAGGTGGTTGTAGAATTTAACGGCTATTTTCTGGATTTTGATAATTGATATTATTCTACTCTGGGTGCATTATTTTGTGCTTTACATTGTAGACAGTGGATATTTTTGCAGAATTCTGCATGCAGTCTCTCAATTTGGTGTTTGTCCCATTTTCTTTGTGAATTCTTGGTTGGTGAGTGGACTCCAGACCTCACAACCATAAAGGGCAATGGGTTCTATAACTGATTCAAGTCTTAAAAAGCTCATTTGACATTTTCTCAGCACATTGTTTTCACTGAGAAAATGCACGATTCTGCTGTTAATGATAATGCAGAAGATTTTCCCAAGGTTGCCCTTGACGCATATCCCACGGTAGTTATTGGGGTAACATTTCTCCCCACTTTTGTGGATTGGGGTGATCAGTCCTTGGTTCCAAAAAATTGGGGGATGATGTTAGACTTGAACCTCTCTGGGATAGGCCGGACTCTTGCGCCAAATTCAAATAAAATACTATAAAAATCTCATTTTCATTAAATCACACATGTAAGATACCAAATTAAAGCTACACTCGTTGTGAATCCAGCCAACATGTCAGATTTTTTAAAGTATTTTCGGCGAAAGCATAAGAAGCTATTATCTGACAACAGTGAACAGAGAGAGTAGCATATTTCAACCCTACAGGCGTTATACAACACGCAGAAAATAAAACATGCCTTACCTTTGACGAGCTTCTTTTGTTGGCACTCCCAATATGTCCCATAAACATCACAATTGGTCCTTTTGTTCGATTAATTCCGTCCAAAATGTCCATTTATTTGGCGCGTTTGATCCAGAAAAGCACAGCTTCCAATTTGCCCAACGTCACTACAAAATATCTCAAAAGCAGCCTGTAAACTTTGCTAAAACATTTCAAACTATGTTTGTAATATAACTTTAGGTATTTTTAAACGTTAATAATTGATCAAATTGAAGACGGGACTATCTGTGTTCAATACAGAAAGACAACAAACTGACGCTACTTTTCGAGTCATGCGCAACTCTCAACAGTGTTACCCATTTCCTAGATGGTCGTACTTCTTCATTGCACAAAGGAATAACCTCAAACAAATTCCAAAGACTGGTGACATCCAGTGGAAGCAGTAGGAACTGCAAACAAGTCCCTTAGAAATCTGGTTTCCCAATGAAAAACCATTGAATAGACAGTGACCTCAAAAAAAGAAGAAATCTGAATGGTTTGTCCTCGGTTTTGCCTACTCCATAAGTTCTGTTATACTCAGACATGATTCAAACAGTTTTAGAAACTTCTGTGTTTTCTATCCAAATATACTACTAATATGCATATCTTATCTTCTGGGGATGAGTAGCAGGAAGTTGAATTTGGGCACACTATTTACCCAAAAGGGAAAATGCTGCCCCCTATCTTGAAGAAGTTAAGCCAATTGGAATTTGTGACTCGTTTCAGGAAACGACAGCAACACAGTTAGCCACCAACGCTCTGGGTGACATGAAAACAGCCAACCAGCTCTGCTAGGACGAGTAAAGCTGTTCTCTTACTTGGAAGTAGTCTGGAAGTAGCTAGCCAATGTTACATTTACATTACATTTAAGTCATTTAGCAGACGCTCTTATCCAGAGCGACTTACAAATTGGTGCTTTCACCTTATGACATCCAGTGGAACAGCCACTTTACAATAGTGCATCTAGGTCTTTTAAGGGGGGGTGAGAAGGATTACTTTATCCTATCCTAGGTATTCCTTAAAGAGGTGGGGTTTCAGGTGTCTCCGGAAGGTGGTGATTGACTCCGCTGTCCTGGCGTCGTGAGGGAGTTTGTTCCACCATTGGGGGGCCAGAGCAGCGAACAGTTTTGACTGGGCTGAGCGGGAACTGTACTTCCTCAGTGGTAGGGAGGCGAGCAGGCCAGAGGTGGATGAACGCAGTGCCCTTGTTTGGGTGTAGGGCCTGATCAGAGCCTGGAGGTACTGAGGTGCCGTTCCCCTCACAGCTAGGCAAGCACCATGGTCTTGTAGCGGATGCGAGCTTCAACTGGAAGCCAGTGGAGAGAGCGGAGGAGCGGGGTGACGTGAGAGAACTTGGGAAGGTTGAACACCAGACGGGCTGCGGCATTCTGGATGAGTTGTAGGGTTTAATGGCACAGGCAGGAGCCCAGCCAACAGCGAGTTGCAGTAATCCAGACGGGAGATGACAAGTGCCTGGATTAGGACCTGCGCCGCTTCCTGTGTGAGGCAGGGTCGTACTCTGCGGATGTTGTAGAGCATGAACCTACAGGAACGGGCCACCGCCTTGATGTTATTTGAGAACGACAGGGTGTTGTCCAGGATCACGCCAAGGTTCTTAGCGCTCTGGGACGAGGACACAATGGAGTTGTCAACCGTGATGGCGAGATCATGGAACGGGCAGTCCTTCCCCGGGAGGAAGAGCAGCTCCGTCTTGCCGAGGTTCAGCTTGAGGTGATGATCCGTCATCCACACTGATATGTCTGCCAGACATGCAGAGATGCGATTCGCCACCTGGTCGTCAGAAGGGGGAAAGGAGAAGATTAATTGTGTGTCGTCTGCATAGCAATGATAGGAGAGACCATGTGAGGTTATGACAGAGCCAAGTGACTTGGTGTATAGCGAGAATAGGAGAGGGCCTAGAACAGAGCCCTGGGGGACACCAGTGGTGAGAGCACGTGGTGAGGAGACGGATTCTCGCCATGCCACCTGGTAGGAGCGACCTGTCAGGTAGGACGCAACCAAGCGTGGGCCGCGCCGGGAGATGCCCAACTCGGAGAGGGTGGAGAGGAGGATCTGATGGTTCACAGTATCGAAGGCAGCCGATAGGTCTAGAAGGATGAGAGCAGAGGAGAGAGTTAGCTTTAGCAGTGCGGAGCGCCTCCGTGATACAGAGAAGAGCAGTCTCAGTTGAATGACTAGTCTTGAAACCTGACTGATTTGGATCAAGAAGGTCATTCTGAGAGAGATAGCGGGAGAGCTGGCCAAGGACGGCACGTTCAAGAGTTTTGGAGAGAAAAGAAAGAAGGGATACTGGTCTGTAGTTGTTGACATCGGAGGGATCGAGTGTAGGTTTTTTCAGAAGGGGTGCAACTCTCGCTCTCTTGAAGACGGGAGGGACGTAGCCAGCGGTCAGGGATGAGTTGATGAGCGAGGTGAGGTAAGGGAGAAGGTCACCGGAGATGGTCTGGAGAAGAGAGGAGGGGATAGGGTCAAGCGGGCAGGTTGTTGGGCGGCCGGCCGTCACAAGACGCGAGATGTCATCTGGAGAGAGAGGGGAGAAAGAGGTCAGAGCACAGGGTAGGACAGTGTGAGCAGAACCAGCGGTGTCGTTTGACTTAGCAAACGAGGATCGGATGTCGTCGACCTTCTTTTCAAAATGGTTGACGAAGTCATCTGCAGAGAGGGAGGAGGGGGGGGAGGGGGAGGAGGATTCAAGAGGGAGGAGAAGGTGGCAAAGAGCTTCCTAGGGTTAGAGGCAGATGCTTGGATTTTAGAGTGGTAGAAAGTGGCTTTAGCAGCAGAGAGAGAAGAGGAAAATGTAGAGAGGAGGGAGTGAAAGGATGCCAGGTCCGCAGGGAGGCGAGTTTTCCTCCATTTCCGCTCGGCTGCCCGGAGCCCCGTTAGCCAGTTAGCTTGGGTGCTTGTCTGCTGCTGTTAGGTCAGAATGCTTGGATCAACTCTGATTCTCATCCAGAGCGTCCAGTGTGCGCTCTGAACGCTCCAAGAGCGAACACTCCAGATTGAATTTACGATTTAGTCTTGTAGTCTTGACATCTTTGGTTATTTACTATATGGCCCCACATGTGAGTCCTTAAAGATGGGTGGAGCTAAGGCTTAAGAGGGTGTGAACAATCCTGAGTCAGTGTAGACAAAGAAGAGCTCTCCAGTAGGTCTACCAAAGCATTCAAGGGCCATTTTCTGAAAAGTGATTTTTACAAGTTTATCAACTTTCAAAGCAGAATGACTTTCCCGATGTTCCTCAACTGTAGTGTGTATATATGTATGTATATATGTGTATTATATATACCATTTGTGTGTATATATATGTGTATATGTATATACCATTTTCTAGCTCTGAGTCTCTACTTTTATCCAATGTAAAAAAACATTTGCTGTGATCTGATAGGTGTGTCAGTGGGCTGACTGTAAACACGCTAAGAGACTGGTTTGAGGTCAGTGATAAAGTAGTCTACAGTACTACTGCCAAGAGATGAGCTATAGGTGTACAGTGCATTTGGAAAGTATTCAGATCCCTTGACTTTTTCCACATTTTGTTAATTTACAGCCTTATTCTAAAATTATTAAGTGGTTATTTTTTCTTCATCATTACCCCATAATGACAAAAAAAACTGTTTTTTTTTAAATATTAGCAAATGTTTAAAAATATTTTTTTTACACAATATTTTGACCCTTTGCTATGAGACTGGAAATTGAGTTCAGGAGCATCCTGTTTCTATTGATCATCCTTAAGATGTTTCTACAACTTGATTGGAGTTCACCTGTGGTACATCACCATTAATTGTACATGATTTGAAAGGCACACACAAGGTCCCACAGTTGACAGATCAAAAACCAAGCCATGAGGTCGAAGGAATTGTCCGTAGAGGTCCGAGACAGGATTGTGTCGAGGCACAGATTCGGGGAAGGGTACCAAAACATTTCTGCAGCATTGAAGGTCCCCAAGAACACAGTGGCCTCCATCATTCATAAATGGAAGAAGTTTGGAACCACCAAAAATCTTCCTTGTGGGGCCTCCCGAGTGGTGCAGTGGTCTAAGGCACTGCATCACAGGGCTAGCTGTGCCATTAGAGATTCTGGGTTTGAGTCCAGGCTCTGCCGCAGCCGGCCGCGACCGGGAGACCCCCGGGTTAGGGGAGGGTTTGGCCAGCAGGGATGTCCTTATCCCATCGCGCACTAGCGACTCCTGTGGCGGGCCGGGCGCAGTGCACGCTGACACGGTCGCCAGGTGTTACGGTGTTTCCTCCGACACATTGGTGCGGCTGGCTTCTGGGTTAATTGGGCATTGTGTCAAGAAGAAATGTGGCTTGGTTGTGTTTCGGAGGACGCACGACTCTCGACCTTCACCTCTCCCGAGTCCGTATGGGAGTTGCAGCGATGAGACGACTATATATACCAATTGTATACAACGAAATTGGGAGAAAACTGGGGTAAAGAAATATACGGCCAGCTGGCCAAATGGCCAATTCTGAGCAATCGGGGCAGAAGGGCCTTGGTCAGGGATGTGACCAAGACCCGCTGGTCACTCTGACAGAGTTCCTCTGTGGAGATGGGAGAACCTTCCAGAAGGACAAGCATCTCTGCAGCACTCCACCAATCAGGCCTTTATGGTAGAGTGGCCAGACGGAAGCCAATCCTCAGTAAAACGCATGACAGCACACTTGGGGCGAAGGTTCACCTTCCAACAGGACAACAACCCTAAGCACACAGCCAATACAACACGGGAGTTGCTTCAGGACAAATCTCTGAATGTCCTTGAGTGAATGGCCCAGACGGAGCTCGATCGGGTTCAAGTCCGGGCATCTCTTAAGAGACCTGAAAATAGCTGTGCAGCGACTCTCCCAATCCATCCTGACAGAGCTTGAGAGGATCTGCAGAGAAGAATGGGAGAAACTCTCCAAATACAGGTGTGCAAAGCGTGTAGACTTATACCCAAGAAGACTCCAGGCTGTAATCGCTGCCAAAGGTTCTGCAAAAAGCACTGAGTAAAGGGTCTGAATACTTGTTAAAAATTTGCCCCCCCAAAATACATACAAATACCTGCTTTTGCTTTGTCATTATGGGCTATTGTGTGTAGATTGAGGGGGGGGGGGACTATTTAATCAATTTTATCACAAGGCTGTAACGTAAAAGAAAAAATGTGGAAAAAGTCAGGGGGTTTGAGCCCCTGGAGGATATAGATATAGGCTTCCTCCACCTTTAAGCCCCAGACAATAGGACTTCGTAGAGAGGCTTCCTCCCCAGACAATAGGACTTCGTAGAGAAGCTTCCTCCCCAGACAATAGGACTTCGTAGAGAAGCTTCCTCCCAGACAATAGGAGAAGCTTCCTCCCCAGACAATAGGACTTCGTAGAGAGGCTTCCTCCCCAGACAATAGGACTTCGTAGAGAGGCTTCCTCCCCAGACAATAGGACTTCGTAGAGAGGCTTCCTCCCCAGACAATAGGACTTCGTAGAGAGGCTTCCTCCCCAGACAATAGGACTTCGTAGAGGAGAGAGGCTTCCTCCCCAGACAATAGGACTTCGTAGAGGACTTCGTAGAGAGGCTTCCTCCCCAGACAATAGGACTTCGTAGAGAGGCTTCCTCCCCGGACAATAGGACTTCGAGGCTTCCTCCCCAGACAATAGAGAGGCTTCCTCCCCAGACAATAGGACTTCGTGAGAGAGGCTTCCTCCCCAGACAATAGGAGGCTTCCTTCGACAATAGGACTTCGTAGAGAGGCTTCCTCCCCGGACAATAGGACTTCGTAGAGAGGCTTCCTCCCCAGACAATAGGACTTCGTAGAGAGGCTTCCTCGACTTTTTAAATCCTAGACAATCAAACTTGATAGTTATTCAGGACTCTCACAGTGAGCATTCCTTCCTTAAGTTACTTCTAACATTGACCCACATTGATCATTGCATCATCTAAACCCCAGCTCCAGTGGTGTTTGTTTTGTCTTAAGGAGAGGCCAATGGGCAAGAACATAGTAGCTGACAACTACCTGGTCTCAGACCAATGTAGAAATAGGTGTTATGCTTATTGAACCTAAAAGGAACATGTGTCTCTGCCTCCTCCCATTTGACCCCACGTTCAATTATAATAGAAAATATATCATCTACACAGAAAACACACGGCAGAGATCTAGAAATGTTTGTTGTTGTTGTTGCATGAAGCCAGGCGAGTGGAACCAGCTCTCATAAAGAAAGGCAGATTGTAATAATGGTGGCTTCCTGTGCTGAACACACAGAGCCTAGCTGAGTCTCAGCAACATGGGCAGCTCGGACAGTCTGTTCTGTAGTGTCTCAGCGTGTGTCTCAGCGTGTGTCTCAGCGTGTGTCTCAGGGATTGTTCTGCTGCTTCTCTCTTTTGTGTGAGGGTGTACTTCAGATTTTATTGTTTGTCTGTGTTTTTTTTTTTTTATCGGTCTTTCACGTGCTTTGAGTGTGTCTGTCTGTCAGTTGTCGGCAGTTTCTGTGTAATTACTGGAGTTCTGTGGAACGAGGAACACGCAACAATTTCAGAAGATTTCTACAAATAAAAGGTCAAGGTTCAGATAACCAGTCAGTATCTGGTGTGGTTCAGATAACCAGTCAGTATCTGGTGTGACCATCAGATAACCAGTCAGTATCTGGTGTGACCATCAGATAACCAGTCAGTATCTGGTGTGACCATCAGATAACCAGTCAGTATCTGGTGTGACCATCAGATAACCAGTCAGTATCTGGTGTGACCATCAGATAACCAGTCAGTATCTGGTGTGACCATCAGATAACCAGTCAGTATCTGGTGTGACCATCAGATAACCAGTCAGTATCTGGTGTGACCATCAGATAACCAGTCAGTATCTGGTGTGACCATCAGATAACCAGTCAGTATCTGGTGTGACCATCAGATAACCAGTCAGTATCTGGTGTGACCATCAGATAACCAGTCAGTATCTGGTGTGACCATCAGATAACCAGTCAGTATCTGGTGTGACCATCAGATAACCAGTCAGTATCTGGTGTGACCATCAGATAACCAGTCAGTATCTGGTGTGGTTCAGATAACCAGTCAGTATCTGGTGTGGCACACAATCCAGAGCATCCCAAACATGCTCAATGGCTGACATGTCTGGTGAGTATGCAGGCCATGGAAAAACTGGGATATTTTCAGCTTCCAGGAATTGTGTACAGATCCTTGCAACATGGGGCTGTGCATTATTATGCTGAAACATGAGGTAATGGCGGCGGATGAGTGGCACGACAACGGGCCTCAGGATCTCGTCACGGTATCTCTGAGCATTCAAATTGCCTTCAATAAAATGCAATTGTGTTCGTTATCTGTAGCTTATGCCTGCCCCATACCATAACCCCACCGCCACCATGGGGCACTCTGTTCATAATGTTGACATCAGCAAACCACTCAACGCTATCTGCCATCTGCCTGGTACAGTTGAAACCAGGCTTCAGCCGTGAAGAGCGCACTTCTCCAGCGTGCCAGTGGCCATCGAGCATTTGCCCACTGAAGTCGGTTACGATGCTGAACTGCCCTGGTGGGGACGGTGAGCATTTTGCCCACTGAAGTCGGTTACGATGCTGAACTGCCCTGGTGGGGACGGTGAGCATTTGCCCACTGAAGTCGGTTACGATGCTCAACTGCCCTGGTGGGGACAGTGAGCATTTTGCCCACTGAAGTCGGTTACGATGCTCAACAGCCCTGGTGGGGACGGTGAGCATGCGGATGAGCTTCCCTGAGACGGTTTCTGCAGAAATTCTTCAGTTGTGCAAATCCACAGTTTTCATCAGCTGTCTTGGGTGGCTGGTCTCAGACGATCCCACAGGAAGCTGGATGTAGAGGTCCTGGTCTGTGGTTGGGAGGCCGGTTGGACACACTGCCAAATTCTCTAAAAATGACAATGCAGTAAAATACTACTTGAGTAAAAGTCTTTGGTTTTAAATGTACTTAAGTATCAAAAGGCAATGTAGTTGCTCAAATATACTTAGTGGGGCAAAAAAGTATTTAGTCATTCACCAATTGTGCAAGTTCTCCAACTTAAAAAGATGGGAGAGGCCTGTAATTTTCATCATAGGTACACGTCAACTATGACAGACAAAATGAGGGAAAAAAATCACATTGTAGGATTTTTAATGAATTTATTTGCAAATTATGGTGGAAAATAAGTATTTGGTCACCTACAAGCAAGCAAGATTTCTGGCTCTCATAGACCTGTAACTTCTTTAAGAGGCTCCTCTGTCCTCCACTTGTTACCTGTATTAATGGCACCTGTTTGAACTTGTTATCAGTATGAAAGACACCTGTCCACAACCTCAAACAGTCACACTCCAAACTCCACTATGGCCAAGACCAAAGAGCTGTCAAAGGACACCAGAAACAAAATTGTAGACCTGCAACAGGCTGGGAAGACTGAATCTGCAATAGGTAAGCAGCTTGGTTTGAAGAAATCAACTGTGGGAGCAATTATTAGGAAATGCAAGACATACAAGACTACTGATAATCTCCCTCGATCTGGGGCTCCACGGAAGATCTCACCCTGTGGGATCAAAATTATCACAAGAACAGTGAGCAATAATCCCAGAACCACACGGGGGGTCCTAGTGAATGACCTGCAGAGAGCTGGGACCAAAGTAACAAAGCCTACCATCAGTAACACGCTACGCCGCCAGGGACTCAAATCCTGCAGTGCCAGACGTGTCCCCCTGCTTAAGCCAGTACATGTCTAGGCCCCTCTGAAGTTTGCTAGAGAGCATTTGGATGATCCAGAAGAAGATTGGGAGAATGTCATATGGTCAGATGAAACCAAAATAGAACCTTTTGGTAAAAACTCAACTCGTCGTGTTTGGAGGACAAAGAATAATGAGTTGCATCCAAAGAACACCATACCTACTGTGAAGCATGGGGGTGGAAACATCATGCTGTGGGGCTGTTTTTCTGCAAAGGGACCAGGACGACTGATCCGTGTAAAGGACAGAATGAATGGGGCCATGTATCGTGAGATTTTGTTTGAGTGAAAACCTTCTTCCATCAGCAAGGGCATTGAAGATGAAACGTGGCTGGGTCTTTCAGCATGACAATGATCCCAAACACACCGCCCGGGCAACGAAGGAGTGGCTTCGTAAGAAGCATTTCAAGGTCCTGGAGTGGCATAGCCAGTCTCCAGATCTCAACCCCATAGAAAATCTTTGGAGGGAGTTGAAAGTCCGTGTTGCCCAGCAACAGCTCTAGAGGAGATCTGCATGGAGGAATGGGCCAAAATACCAGCAACAGTGTGTGAAAACCGTGTGAAGACTTACAGAAAACGTTTGACCTCTGTCATTGCCAACAAAGGGTATATAACAAAGTATTGAGAAACTTTTGTCATTGACCAAATAATTATTTTCCACCATAATTTGCAAATAAATTCATTATAAATCCTACAATGTGATTTTCTGGATTTATTTTCCTCATTTTGTCTGCCATAGTTGAAGTGTACCTATGATGAAAATTACAGGCCTCTCTCATCCTTTTAAGTGGGAGAACTTGCACAATTGGTGGTTGACTAAATACTTTCTGTATACCACTGTAAGTATCAAAAGTAAAAGTTTCAATAATTTCAAATGACTTATTAAGGAAACCACTTGGCACATTTATTTTATTTTACGGATAGCCAGAGGCAAACAGTCAGACATCGTGTTATTAGCCGTAATCTCGTGTTATTAGCCGTAATCTCGTGTTATTAGCCGTAATCTCGTGTTATCATCATTTACAAACGAAGCATATGTGTTTAGTGAATCCTCCACATCAGAGGCAATCCGAGGCAATAGGGATGACCAGGGATGTTCTCTGTTTAGTGAGTCCTCCAGAGTACTCCAGAGGCAGTAGGGATGGCTGCTCTCCTCTCTCTACCCCCTCTCTAATTCTCTATCCCTTCTCTCGCTCTCCCCCCTCTCTCGCTCTCCCCCCCTCTCTCCCCCCCTCCTCTCCCCCCCTCCTCTCTCGCTCCCCCCTCCTCTCTCGCTCTCCCCCCTCCTCTCTCGCACTCCCCCCCCTCTCTCGCTCTCCCCTCTCTCTCTCGCTCTCCCCTCGCCTCCCCCTCCTCTCTCGCTCTCCCCCTCCTCTCTCGCTCTCCCCTCCCCTCTCCCTCCCCCCTCCTCTCTCGCTCTCCCCCTCCCCCCCTCCCTCACCCCCTCCTCTCTCGCTCACCCCCTCCCCTCCTCTCTCGCTCACCCCCTCCTCTCTCGCTCACCCCCTCCTCTCTCGCTCACCCCCTCCTCTCTCGCTCATCCCCTCCTCTCTCGCTCTCCCCCTCCCCTCCCCTCTCGCTCTCCCCCCCCTCCCCTCTCGCTCTCCCCCTCCTCTCTCGCTCTCCCCTCCTCTTCTCCCCCTCCTCTCTCGCTCTCCCCCTCCCCTCTCGCTCTCCCCTCTCCTCCCCTCGCTCTCCCCTCCCCTCTCGCTCTCCCCCTCCCCCCTCTCGCTCACCCCCTCCCCCCTCCTCTCTCGCTCACCCCCTCCCCCTCCTCTCTCGCTCATCCCCTCCTCTCTCGCTCTACCCCGCTCAGTCAGTCAGTCACCAGATCTTTGTTGTGTCCGCAGGACTCCTATTACCATGTAAGAGAAGAGAGAAGGGCTGAGTGCTGATATTGCAAATGCAGCTCAGTCAAACTTCACGCTGTCAAATGGGTTGTTTTGACACTGGTTTGACCTCTTGTACTCTGCTATGGTGTCAAATGGGTTGTTTTGACACTGGGTCGACCTCCTGTACTGTCAAATGGGTTGTTTTGACACTGCGTCGACCTCTTGTACTCTGCTATGGTGTGGCCCCTCTGATTGAGTTAGTCACGATACAGTACCTAACGTTACATTGGAATTATATCACTGCCTTTCTGAGGCTTCAAAGTGTTTGTGGTTCATGTATGTGACACGAGATTACGGCTAATAACACGACACTACTGCTAATAGCACGAGATTACTGCTAATAGCACGGGATTACTGCTAATAGCACGAGATTACGGCTAATAACACGACACTACTGCTAATAGCACGAGATTACGGCTAATAGCACAAGATTACGGCTAATAGCACGAGACTGCTGCTAATAGCACGAGACTGCTGCTAATAGCACGAGATTACTGCTAATAACACGACACTACTGCTAATAGCACGAGACTACTGCTAATAACACGACACTACTGCTAATAGCACGACACTACTGCTAATAGCACGAGACTACTGCTAATAGCACGAGATTACTGCTAATAGCACGCGACTACTGCTAATAGCACGCGACTACTGCTAATAGCACGAGACTACTGCTAATAGCACGAGACTGCTGCTAATAGCACAGGATTACTGCTAATAGCACGAGACTACTGCTAATAGCACGAGATTACTGCTAATAGCACGAGACTACTGCTAATAGCACGTGATTACTGCTAATAGCACGCGACTACTGCTAATAGCACGCGACTACTGCTAATAGCACGCGACTACTGCTAATAGCACGAGACTACTGACTACTGCTAATAGCACGAGACTGCTGCTAATAGCACAGGATTACTGCTAATAGCACGAGACTACTGCTAATAGCACGAGACTACTGCTAATAGCACGAGACTGCTGCTAATAGCACGAGACTGCTGCTAATAGCACGAGACTGCTGCTAATAGCACGAGACTGCTGCTAATAGCACGAGATTACTGCTAATAGCACGGGATTACTGCTAATAGCACGAGACTGCTGCTAATAGCACGAGACTGCTGCTAATAGCACGAGACTGCTGCTAATAGCACGCGACTGCTGCTAATAGCACGCGACTGCTGCTAATAGCACGCGACTGCTGCTAATAGCACGCGACTGCTGCTAATAGCACGAGACTGCTGCTAATAGCACGAGACTGCTGCTAATAGCACGAGACTACTGCTAATAGCACGAGACTGCTGCTAATAGCACGAGATTGCTGCTAATAGCACTTTTTTGAATGTGTGTTGCAGTGAGAGAGACAGTCTAACAGGCACGCTACACTGGACACGCTACACCGGACACGCTACACCGGACACGCTACACCGGACACGCTACACTAACTTTGTCTGCACTTTTGAATGAATCGTGCTTGCTCCGCGAGAGACTTGCACTGCTCACGCCCGAGAACACTTGATGAAGTGTCTCGCTCTCTCTACCTCAGTGTGTCGTTATTACATTATCAACGGGCTCTGTGTGTGGAACACGTCAGTACAGGTGAGGAGTTCCTCGCTCTGAGGCCTCCGTACCGAATGGGATCATGTAAGCTTTGAAATAGTGTTGCAAACTGTCCTTTCTAACTAGTGGAAGACCCTTTTGAAGGGGAAAGGGAGAAGAGATGAACATGTTATTGCGCATACTGATCATGTCAGGGCAATTCACGCTAATAGTCAAAAGTAGTGTACTAGATACGGAATAGTATGTAATTTGGAACGAACCCCTTTCTCTTTTATATCTAGAGCCCTGAGACGTCTCTGCTCTGCAACATAAATTAAAGATGAACCTCTCTCTCTCTTAGTCCTCTACTCCTCATCCAGAATATTATTTAGTTGTTTTTGAAAGTGAAATGATATTCAACATATTGGTTGATAAAGCCAGCTTGCAGTGTGCCGATAAGCCTCTGGACTTTGGGGTAGGAGGGAGGAGAGAGCTCTATGCAGTAAAAGTGCACGTGGTTTTGTTCTAATAATTTTACTGCAAAGGGAGAAATGAATCAAGTCCGAAGTATTAGTTAGTCTGGTCCCAGATGTGTTCTGTAGTCTGGTCCCAGATGTGTTGTCCTGTAGTCTGGTCCCAGATGTGTTGTTCTGTAGTCTGGTCCCAGATGTGTTGTTCTGTACTCTGGTCCCAGATGTCCTGTTCTGTAGTCTGGTCCCAGATGTGGTGTTCTGTGGTCTGGTCCCAGATGTGTTGTTCTGTGGTCTGGTCCCAGATGCGTTGTTCTGTAGTCTGGTCCCAGATGTCCCGTTCTGTAGTCTGGTCCCAGATGTCCCGTTCTGTAGTCTGGTCCCAGATGTCCCGTTCTGTAGTCTGGTCCCAGATGTGTTGTTCTGTAGTCTGGTCCCAGATGTGTTGTTCTGTAGTCTGGTCCCAGATGTGTTGTTCTGTAGTCTGGTCCCAGATGTGTTGTCCTGTAGTCTGGTCCCAGATGTCCCGTTCTGTAGTCTGGTCCCAGATGTGTTGTTCTGTAGTCTGGTCCCGGATGTGTTGTTCTGTAGTCTGGTCCCGGATGTGTTGTTCTGTAGTCTGGTCCCAGATGTGTTGTTCTGTAGTCTGGTCCCAGATGTGTTGTTCTGTAGTCTGGTCCCAGATGTGTTGTCCTGTAGTCTGGTCCCAGATGTGATGTCCCGTTCTGTGGTCTGGTCCCAGATGTGTTGTCCTGTAGTCTGGTCCCAGATGTCCCGTTCTGTAGTCTGGTCCCAGATGTGTTGTTCTGTAGTCTGGTCCCGGATGTGTTGTTCTGTAGTCTGGTCCCGGATGTGTTGTTCTGTAGTCTGGTCCCAGATGTGTTGTTCTGTAGTCTGGTCCCAGATGTGTTGTTCTGTAGTCTGGTCCCAGATGTGTTGTCCTGTAGTCTGGTCCCAGATGTGATGTCCCGTTCTGTGGTCTGGTCCCAGATGTGTTGTTCTGTAGTCTGGTCCCAGATGTGTTGTCCTGTAGTCTGGTCCCAGATGTGTTGTCCCGTTCTGTAGTCTGGTCCCAGATGTGTTGTTCTGTAGTCTGGTCCCGGATGTGTTGTTCTGTAGTCTGGTCCCGGATGTGTTGTTCTGTAGTCTGGTCCCGGATGTGTTGTTCTGTAGTCTGGTCCCAGATGTGTTGTCCCGTTCTGTAGTCTGGTCCCGGATGTGTTGTTCTGTAGTCTGGTCCCGGATGTGTTGTTCTGTAGTCTGGTCCCGGATGTGTTGTTCTGTAGTCTGGTCCCGGATGTGTTGTTCTGTAGTCTGGTCCCGGATGTGTTGTTCTGTAGTCTGGTCCCAGATGTGTTGTTCTGTAGTCTGGTCCCAGATGTGTTGTCCTGTAGTCTGGTCCCAGATGTGTTGTCCCGTTCTGTGGTCTGGTCCCAGATGTGTTGTTCTGTAGTCTGGTCCCAGATGTGATGTCCCGTTCTGTGGTCTGGTCCCAGATGTGATGTCCCGTTCTGTGGTCTGGTCCCAGATGTGTTGTTCTGTAGTCTGGTCCCAGATGTGTTGTTCTGTAGTCTGGTCCCAGATGTGTTGTCCTGTAGTCTGGTCCCAGATGTGTTGTCCTGTAGTCTGGTCCCAGATGTGTTGTTCTGTAGTCTGGTCCCAGATGTGATGTCCCGTTCTGTGGTCTGGTCCCAGATGTGTTGTCCTGTAGTCTGGTCCCAGATGTGTTGTTCTGTAGTCTGGTCCCAGATGTGTTGTCCCGTTCTGTGGTCTGGTCCCAGATGTGTTGTCCTGTAGTCTGGTCCCAGATGTGTTGTCCCGTTCTGTAGTCTGGTCCCAGATGTGTTGTCCTGTAGTCTGGTCCCAGATGTGTTGTCCTGTAGTCTGGTCCCAGATGTGTTGTTCTGTAGTCTGGTCCCAGATGTGTTGTTCTGTAGTCTGGTCCCAGATGTGTTGTCCTGTAGTCTGGTCCCAGATTGTTGTCCTGTAGTCTGGTCCCAGATGTGTTGTCCTGTAGTCTGGTCCCAGATGTGTTGTCCTGTAGTCTGGTCCCAGATGTGTTGTCCTGTAGTCTGGTCCCAGATGTGTTGTCCTGTAGTCTGGTCCCAGATGTGTTGTCCTGTAGTCTGGTCCCAGATGTGTTGTTCTGTAGTCTGGTCCCAGATGTGTCCTGTAGTCTGGTCCCAGATGTGTTGTTCTGTATTCTGATCCCATATGTGTTGTTCTATAGTCTCACCTGTCATTATAGGGTCTTCTGTTGCTGCCTCAGCCTCACCTGTCACTATAGGGTCTTCTGCTGCTGCCTCAGTCCCACCTGTCACTATAGGGTCTTCTGTTGCTGCCTCAGTCCCACCTGTCACTATAGGGTCTTCTGTTGCTGCCTCAGCCTCACCTGTCGCTATAGGGTCTTCTGCCTCACCTGTTGCTATAGGGTCTTCTGCTGCTGCCTCAGTTCCACCTGTCACTATAGGGTCTTCTGCTGCTGCCTCAGTCCCACATGTCACTATAGGGTCTTCTGTTGCTGCCTCAGTCCCACCTGTCACTATAGGGTCTTATGCTGCTGCCTCAGTCCCACCTGTCACTATAGGGTCTTATGCTGCTGCCTCAGTCCCACCTGTCACTATAGGGCCTTCTGCTGCTGCCTCAGTCCCACCTGTCGCTATAGGGTCTTCTGCTGCTGCCTCAGTTCCACCTGTCACTATAGGGTCTTCTGCTGCTGCCTCAGTTCCACCTGTCACTATAGGGTCTTCTGCTGCTGCCTCAGTCCCACCTGTCACTATAGGGTCTTCTGTTGCTGCCTCAGTCCCACCTGTCACTATAGGGTCTTCTGTTGCTGTCATGTATGTGAAGGTGGGAGAGCTTTGAATACGTTTTTAAAGTTTTTTAAAACATTTTTTAGATGAAGTGCCTTCAGAAATTATCCATACCCCTTGACTTGTTACAGCCTGAATTCAAAATGGTTTGGAGTTAAAACCTACAGGAGGCTCTCTCTCCAGGAACAGGGTTAGGCTAAAACCTACAGGAGGCTCTCTCTCCAGGAACAGGGTTAGGCTAAAACCTACAGGAGGCTCTCTCTCCAGGAACAGGGTTGGAGTTAAAACCTAGTTAGGATATAGTATGTAAGAGTCTGAGGTGAATCTAATCTCCTCTTACTGTTGTTTGTCATTTCCTTCCTCTCCTCTTTCTTCCTCTACTCCTTCCTCTACTCCTTCCTATCTTCCTTCTTCCTTTCCCCCTCCTCCTTCCTCTCCTCCTTCCTTCTCCTTCTTCCTCTCCTCCTCCTTCTCCTCCTTCTTCTCCTCCTTCCTCTCCTCCTCCTCCTTCCTCTGCTCTTTCCTCTCCTCCTTCCTCTTCCTCTCCTTCTTCCTCTTTCCTCTTCCTCTCCTTCTTCCCCTCCCTCTCCTTCTTCCCCTCCCTCTCCTCTTCCTCATTCCTTCTTCCCTTCTCATTCTTCCTCTCCTTCTTCCTCTCCCTCTCATTCTTCCTCTCCTCCTTCCTCTTCCTCTCCCTCTCATTCTTCCTCTCCTCCTTCCTCTTCCTCTCATTCTTCCTCTCCTCCTTCCTCTTCCTCTCCCTCTCCTTCTTCCTCTCCCTCTCATTCTTCCTCTCCTCCTTCCTCTTCTCCTCCTTCCTCTTCCTCTCCCTCTCCTTCTTCCTCTCCTCCTTCCTCTTCTCCTCCTTCCTTTTCCTCTCCCTCTCCTTCTTCCTCTCCCTCTCCTTCTTCCTCTCCCTCTCATTCTTCCTCTCCTCCTTCCTCTTCCTCTCATTCTTCCTCTCCTCCTTCCTCTTCCTCTCATTCTTCCTCTCCTCTCTTCTCCAGCAGGTAATTGGTGCCATGCCAGCTGCTTCTCCCCCTCTGCTCCCCCTTGCCACCTGGTGGTGGTGTCTGGTACTGTTGCTGCCCCCACAGCCCCATGCCCTGACCCAGCTCCAGCCGGACCCTAACCGAGAGAAGGCCTCTCACGCTGGGCAGGCCTTCCCTCACCTCTCCCTGGATGGATCTCCCCTCAGCCACCTCCTCCTGGACTCCAGGTCTGGTCATCTGTACGTGGGGGCGGTCAACCATCTCTACCACCTGTCCCCTGACCTCCAGGTAATAATGTTTGTATATCACTTAGCTCTCTATTGGGCAGTTTCCCAGACACAGATTAGCTGATTTCTGGATCAAAACGCCTTTTCGATGGAGATTCTCCACTGAGCTTTCTTTTTAGATCAGGACTAGTGTTAATGGTTGTCTGGGAAACCGCTCCTACTATATATGTTGTCAGTTTCTTTATGTCCCAAAATGGCCCCCTATCCCCTACATAGTGTTCCCTATCCCCTATATAGTGTTCCCTACCCCCTATATAGTGTTCCCTATATAGTGTTCCCTATCCCCTATATAGTGTTCCCTATATAGTGTTCCCTATCCCCTATACAGTGTCCCCTATATAGTGTCCCCTATATAGTGTTCCCTATATAGTGTTCCCTATCCCCTCTATAGTGTCCCCTATAGTGTTCCCTATCCCCTATATAGTGTCCCCTCTCCCTTATATAGTGTCCTCTATATCGTGTTCCCCATCCCCTATACAGTGTCCCCTATATAGTGTTCCTCATCCCCTATACAGTGTCCCCTATATAGTGTTCCTTCTCCCTTATATAGTGTTCCCTATCCCCTATATACTGTTCCCTATCCCCTATATAGTGTCCCCTATATAGTGTCCCCTATCCCCTATATAGTGTCCCCTATATAGTGTCCCCTATCCCCTATATAATGTCCCCTATCCCCTATATAATGTCCCCTATATAGTGTTCCCTATCCCCTATATAGTGTCCCCTATATAGTGTTCCCTATCCCCTATATAGTGTCCCCTATATAGTGTTCCCTATCCCCTATATAGTGTTCCCTATATAGTGTCCCCTATCCCCTATATAGTGTCCCCTATATAGTGTTCCCTATCCCCTATATAGTGTCCCCTATCCCCTATATAGTGTTCCCTATGTGCCCTGGTCAAAAGTAGTGCACTTTAAAGGGAATAGGAGCCATTTGGAACACATTATTTTATAGTCTTCTATTCTCTAATGTTACCTTAAACTTATCCTAGGTGCTCTCCTCCAGTCAGACTGGCCCCAAACTGGACAGTGCCGAGTGCTTGCCCCCCATCGTCCCCAAGGACTGCAGTACCGCACACCTGACCCCCAACGCTAATAAGATCCTTCTGCTAGAGGAGGGTCTGGCCTCAGCAGGGTCAGAGGTCGGGGCGAGGAGCCTGATCGTGTGTGGAACCCTGTTCCAGGGTATCTGTGAGAAGAGGAGTCTGGATAATGTGTCCGAGGTACTGTACCAATCCTCCAACCCGGTGGACACGCAGTACGTCGCCGCCAACGACCCCCGCGTCTCCACCGTGGGTGTGGTCTTGAACCAAAAGGGTGTGGGGCTTATGCTGGTGGGGCGTGGCTACACCAGTAAAGGCCCCAGCGACATCCCACCAATCACAACTCGCCGTTTGGCCCCCAGCTCCTCCCCTGCCCGCCAGGCCTTCTCTCAAGACGAGGAACTAGGGAAGCTGGTTGTCGGGAGCTACTCCGAGTACAACAACTACTTCATCTCCGCGCATCATCACGGCGACCACGTCTACTTCCTGTTCTCGCGGAGGGATATGTGGAACCGGAAGGAGTACCGGACCTACGTTTCACGTCTCTGCGCCGAGGACCGGAGCTTCTACTCCTACGTGGAGGTTCCGTTGGAATGTTCCGGCGGTTACAACCTCGCCCAGGGTGCTACCCTCGCCGAACACCAGGGGCGGCCGGCGCTGTTCGTTGCCATGGCGGCGGGGCAGGCGTCGACGCCCACGGCGACGGGTCGCTCGGCGCTGTGCATTTACGGGATGTCAGAGCTGGATGCGTCGCTGCAGAGGGCCCAGGAGCTGTGTTATACAGAGGGAGGAAGAGGAAGGACGGGACAGGAGGAGGCATACATAGAGTATGAGGTGTCGTCCAAGTGTCTACGCCTGCCCAAGGTAACTAGAGACACACACACACACACACACACACACACACACACACACACACACACACACACACACACACAGCAGCTCAGTGTGTAGGCCTAGGCTAATGTGTAGGCCAAGTGTCTACGCCTGCCCAAGGTAACTAGAGACACACAGCAGCTCAGTGTGTAGGCCAAGTGTCTACGCCTGCCCAAGGTAACTAGAGACACACAGCAGCTCAGTGTGTAGGCCAAGTGTTTAAGCCTACGCAAGGTCAATGACGATCAGCCAACAGCGCTGTAGAGATCACAATGATGTGTTAGACGTTTCTGATTTGAAATGAACCTGAGGGCTGATACACTGAATCAAGTGCTCTCAGGGTAGTGGCTGAGGCCTGCATGTATATAACATCACTAAACATCTAAAACCGACAGTAATGTACATCGTACCAGCTCCTTCCTGGCCTCAAAAGAAAAACAAGCCTTATGCCGGTAATAAAAACCTATTCTCAGTTTGAGCTTCCTTATCGAGCTCTCTACATGCACAGTGAAGCTCAGCTTGTCATCAACCCACACACACCCAAATCTTTGTACACTTTAACTTGCTCTATAGTATGTCCAGCCAATGTAGCAATGACATGATTAGTAACATGCCTGGCATTTGACAAAACCATGCAGTTTGTTTAACCGGAATTTAGATCCAGCTTTAAATCATACAGATTCTGTTGTATGGTGTTAAATGCTCTTTGGGCATTTTAAAAAGATAAAGATAAACTACTACCACTTGAATAAAGAACAGTATCATCTGCATAAAAATGAACATCCGCTGTTTCAATAAGATCCCCAAAATGAATGTATGGTGTTAAATGCTCTTTGGGCATGAATAAATCTTACTCAAACCTACATCTGGCTGAGTTTCTCTGACCCAAATCTCTGACCCTGTTTGTTTTACTGATCTCTGGACACGCCCCCGAAGGTTAGCAATGCTAACAAAGTACATGTAAAATCGCATAGAGAATGCTAATTAAATGCCAACAAGCGCATTGCGAACGTTTTTGTACAGTTTCTGACCTAAACTATATACAAGTAACTTAAAAAAAAAAAAAAATGCTAATCACGGTTTAATGTACGAACAAAACAAATATTAGCCAGCAAGGCTCTTGATCCATTAGGGGAAGGCTCTCCAGCAAGGCTCTTGATCCATTAGGGGAAGGCTCTCCAGCAAGGCTCTTGATCCATTAGGGGAAGGCTCTCCAGCAAGGCTCTTGATCCATTAGGGGATTATCTGCTGTGACCAAGCACATTTTAGGGGTGGAACTACTAAACAACTGAAGTAGTAAAAAGTTTAAAGTAATCACTCATCTGACCATCTGCATAACACTATCAACTGACCATCTGCATAACGCTATCAACTGACCATCTGCATAATGCTATCAACTGACACGATCAATCACCTGACCATCTGCATAACGCTATCAACTGGCCATCTGCATAACGCTGTCAACTGGCCATCTGCATAACGCTATCAACCGACCATCTGCATAACACTGTCAACTGGCCATCTGCATAACGCTATCAACTGACCATCTGCATAACACTATCAACTGACCATCTGCATAACGCTATAATCTGCATAACACAATCAACTGGCCATCTGCATAACGCTATCAACTGGCCATCTGCATAACGCTATCAACTGACCATCTGCATAACACTATCAACTGACCATCTGCATAATGCTATCAACTGACACGATCAATCACCTGACCATCTGCATAACGCTATCAACTGGCCATCTGCATAACACTGTCAACTGGCCATCTGCATAACGCTATCAACCGACCATCTGCATAACACAATCAACTGACCATCTGCATAACGCTATCAACTGGCCATCTGCATAACGCTATCAACTGACCATCTGCATAACACTATCAACTGACCATCTGCATAACACTGTCAACTGACCATCTGCATAACACTATCAACTGACCATCTGCATAACGCTATCAACTGACCATCTGCATAACGCTATCAACTAGCCATCTGAATAACGCTATCAACTGACCATCTACATAACGCTATCAACTGACCATCTGCATAACGCTATCAACTGACCATCTGCATAACACTATCAACTGACCAGCTGCATAACACTATCAACTGACACGATCAATCAACTGACCATCTGCATAACGCTATCAACTGACCATCTGCATAACACTATCAACTGACCATCTGCATAACACTATCAACTGACCATCTGCATAACCATCTGCATAATGTTATCAACTGACCATCTGCATAACATCTGACCATCTGCATAATGCTATCAACTGACCAGCTGCTGACACGATCAATCAACTGACCATCTGCATAACGCTATCAACTGACCATCTGCATAACACTATCAACTGACCATCTGCATAACACTATCAACTGACCATCTGCATAATGTTATCAACTGACCATCTGCATAACACTATCAACTGACCATCTGCATAATGCTATCAACTGACCAGCTGCATAACACTATCAACTGACACGATCAATCAACTGACCATCTGCATAACGCTATCAACTGACCATCTGCATAACACTATCAACTGACCATCTGCATAACGCTATCAACTGACCATCTGCATAACACTATCAACTGACCATCTATCAACTGACCATCTGCATAACGCTATCAACTGACCATCTGCATAACGCTATCAACTGGCCATCTGAATAACGCTATCAACTGACCATCTGCATAACGCTATCAACTGACCATCTGCATAACACTATCAACTGACCATCAATCAACTGATCAACGCTATCAACTGACCATCTGCATAACACTATCAACTGACCATCTGCATAACGCTATCAATCATCAATCAACTGACCATCTGCATAACGCTATCAACTGACCATCTGCATAACTATCAACTGACCATCTCACGCTATACCATCTATACACTATCAACTATACCACATAACACTATACTGACCATCTCACTATACTGACCATCTGCATAACACTATCATCACTATACTATCAACTGACCATCTATACACTATCACTGACCATCTCATTACACTATCACTGACCATACACATCACTGACCATATAACACTATACTGACCATCTCACTATCAACTGACCATCACTATCAACTGACATCACTATTATCAACTGACCATCTATAACACTATCAACTGACATCACTATACACTATCAACTGACCATCTGCATAACGCATCACTATACACATCACTATACACATCACTATACACATCACTATACATATACACTATCAACTACACATCACTATACACTATACACATCACTATACACATGCATATACACTATACACATCACTATACACATCACTATACAGATCACTATACACATCACTATACACATCACTATACACATCACTATACACATCACTATACACATCACTATACACTATACACTATCACTATACACATCACATATACATACACATATACACATCACTATACACATCACTATACACATCACTATACACATCACTATACACATCACTATACACTATACACATCACTATACACATCACTATACACATCACTATACACATCACTATACATCACTATACACATCACTATACACATCACTATACACATCACTATACACTATACACATCACTATACACATCACTATACACATCACTATACACATCACTATACACATCACTATACACATCACTATACACTATACACATCACTATACACTATACACATCACTATATCACTATACACATCACTATACACATCACACATCACTATACACATCACTATACACATCACTATACACATCACTATACACATCACTATACACTATCACTATACATCACTATACACATCACTATACACATCACTATACACATCACTATATACATCACTATACACATCACTATATACACATCACTATACACTATACACTATACACATCACTATACACATCACTATATCACTATACACATCACTATACACTATACACATCACTATACACATCACTATACACATCACTATACACTATACACATCACTATACACATCACTATACACATCACTATACACATCACACATATACACATCACTATACACATCACTATACACTATACACATCACTATACACATCACTATACACATCACTATACACATCACACATATACACATCACTATACACATCACTATACACTATACACATCACTATACACATCACTATACACATCACTATACACATCACTATACACATCACTATACACATCACTATACACATCACTATACACATCACTATACACATCACTATACACATCACTATACACATCACTATACATCACTATACACATCACTATACACATCACTATACACATCACTATACACATCACTATACACATCACTATTACACATCACTATACACATCACTATACACATCACTATATCACTATACACATCACTATACACATCACTATACACATCACTATACATCACTATACACATCACTATACACATCACTATCATACACTATACACATCACTATACACATCACTATACACATCACTATACACATCACTATACACATCACTATACACATCACTATACACATCACTATACACATCACTATCACTATACACATCACTATACACATCACTATACACATCACTATACACATCACTATACACATCACTATACACATCACTATATCACTATACACTATACACATCACTATACACATCACTATACACATCACTATACACATCACTATACACATCACTATACACATCACATATACACATCACTATACACATCACTATACACATCACTATACACATCACTATACACATCACTATACACATCACTATACACATCACTATACACATCACTATACACATCACTATACACATCACTATACACATCACTATACACATCACTATACACATCACTATACACATCACTATATCACTATACACTATACACATCACTATACACATCACTATACACTATATCACTATACACATCACTATACACATCACTATACACATCACTATACACATCACTATACACATCACTATACACATCACTATACACATCATCACTATACACATCACATCACTATACACATCACTATACACATCACTATACACATCACTATACACTATCACTATACACATCACTATACACATCACTATACACATCACTATACACATCACTATACACATCACTATACACATCACTATACATCACTATACACATCACTATACACATCACTATACACATCACTATACACATCACTATACACATCACTATACACATCACTATACACATCACTATACACTATACACATCACTATACACATCACTATACACATCACTATACACATCACTATACACATCACTATACATCACTATACACATCACTATACACATCACTATACACATCACTATACACATCACTATACACATCACTATACACATCACTATACACATATACACATCACTATACACATCACTATACACATCACTATACATCACTATACACATCATACACTATACACATCACTATACACATCACTATACACATCACTATACACATCACTATACACATCACTATACACTATACACATCACTATACACATCACTATACACATCACTATACACATCACTATACACTATACACATCACTATACACATCACTATATCACTATACACATCACTATACACATCACTATACACATCACTATACACATCACTATACACATCACTATACACATCACTATACACATCACTATACACATCACTATACACATCACTATACACATCACTATACACATCACTATACACATCACTATACACATCACTATACACATCACTATACACATCACTATACACATCACTATATACACATCATATACATCACTATACACATCACTATACACATCACTATACACATCACTATACACATCACTATACACATCACTATACACTATACACATCACTATACACATCACTATACACATCACTATACACTATACACATCACTATACACATCACTATACACATCACTATACACATCACTATACACATCACTATACACATCACTATACACATCACTATACACATCACTATACACATCACTATACACTATACACATCACTATACACATCACTATACACATCACTATACACATCACTATACACATCACTATACACTATACACATCACTATACACATCACTATACACATCACTATACACATCACTATACACATCACTATACACATCACTATACACATCACTATACACATCACTATACACTATACACATCAATATACACTATACACATCACTATACACTATACACATCACTATACACTATACACATCACTATACACATCACTATACACATCACTATACACATCACTATACACTATACACATCACTATACACATCACTATACACATCACTATACACATCACTATACACATCACTATACACTATACACATCACTATACACTATACACATCACTATACACATCACTATACACTATACACATCACTATACACATCACTATACACATCACTATACACTATCACATCACTATACACATCACTATACACATCACTATACACATCACTATACACATCACTATACACATCACTATACACATCACTCACTATACACATCACTATACACATCACTATACACATCACTATACACATCACTATACACATCACTATACACATCACTATACACTATACACATCACTATACACATCACTATACACATCACTATACACATCACTATACACATCACTATACACATCACTATACACTATACACATCACTATACACATCACTATACACATCACTATACACTATACACATCACTATACACATCACTATACACATCACTATCACTATACACATCACTATACACATCACTATACACTATACACTATCACTATCACTATATCACTATCACTATACACATCACTATACACATCACTATACACATCACTATACACATCACTATACACTATACACTATACACATCACTATACACTATACACATCACTATACACTATACACATCACTATACACTATACACTATACACATCACTATACACATCACTATACACATCACTATACACATCACTATACACATCACTATACACATCACTATACACATCACTATACACATCACTATACACATCACTATACACATCACTATACACATCACTATACACTATACACACTATACACTATACACATCACTATACACATCACTATACACATCACTATACACATCACTATACACATCACTATACACTATACACATCACTATACACATCACTATACACTATACACATCACTATACACATCACTATACACATCACTATACACTATACACATCACTATACACATCACTATACACATCACTATACATCACTATACACATCACTATACACATCACTATACACTATACACATCACTATACACATCACTATACACATCATACACATCACTATACATCACATCACTATCACTATACACATCACTATACACATCACTATACACATCACTATACACATCACTATACACATCACTATACACATCACTATCACTATACACTATACACATCACTATACACATCACTATACACTATACACATACACTATACACATCACTATACACATCACTATACACATCACTATACACATCACTATACACATCACTATACACATCACTATACACATCACTATATACACATCACTATACACATCACACTATACACATCACTATACACTATATACACTATACACATCACTATACACATACACTATACACTATACACATCACTATCACTATACACATCACTATCACTATACACATCACTATACACTATACACATCACTATACACATCACTATACACATCACTATACACATCACTATACACTATACACATCACTATACATCACATCACTATCACTATACACATCACTATACACATCACATCACTATACACATCACTATACACATACACATCACTATACACATCACTATACACATCACTATTACACATCACTATACACATCACTATACACATCACTATACACATCACTATTACACATCACTATACACATCACTATACACATCACTATACTATACACATCACTATACACATCACTATACACATCACTATACACATCACTATACACATCACTATACACTATACACATCACTATACACATCATCACTATATACACTATACACATCACTATTACACATCACTATACACATCACTATACACACTATACACATCACTATACACATCACTATTACACATCACTATACACATCACTATACACATCACTATACACATCACTATACACATCACTATACACATCACTATTACACATCACTATACACATCACTATACACATCACTATACACATCACTATACACATCACTATACACATCACTATACACATCACTATACACATCACTATACACATCATCACTATACACATCACTATACACATCACTATACACATCACTATACACATCACTATACACATCACTATACACATCACTATACACATCACTATACACATCACTATACACATCACTATACACATCACTATACACATCACTATACACATCACTATACACACTATACACTATACACATCACTATACACTATACACATCACTATATCACTATACACACACTATACACATCACTATACACATCACTATACACATCACTATACACATCACTATACACATCACTATACACATCACTATACACATCACTATACACATCACTATACACATCACTATACACATCACTATACACATCACTATACACATCACTATACACATCACTATACACATCACTATACACATCACTATACACATCACTATACACATCACTATACACTATACACATCACTATACACATCACTATACACATCACTATACAGATCACTATACACATCACTATACACATCACTATACACATCACTATACACATCACTATACACATCACTATACACATCACTATACACATCACTATACACATCACTATACACTATACACATCACTATACACTATACACATCACTATACACATCACTATACACATCACTATACACATCACTATCACTATACACATCACTATACACTATACACATCACTATACACATCACTATACACATCACTATACACATCACTATACACTATACACATCACTATACACATCACTATACACTATACACATCACTATACACATCACTATACACATCACTATACACATCACTATACACACTATACACATCACATCACTATACACTATCACTATACACATCACTATACACATCACTATACACATCACTATACACTATACACATCACTATACACATCACTATACACATCACTATACACATCACTATACACATCACTATACACATCACTATACACTATACACATCACTATACACATCACTATACACATCACTATACACATCACTATACACTATACACATCACTATACACATCACTATACACTATACACATCACTATACACATCACTATACACATCACTATACACTATATCACTATACACTATACACATCACTATACACATCACTATACACATCACTATACACATCACACTATACACATCACTATACACATCACTATACACATCACTATACACATCACTATACACTATACACATCACTATACACATCACTATACACATCACTATACACATCACTATACACATCACTATACACATCACTATATCACTATACACATCACTATACACATCACTATACACATCACTATACACATCACTATACACTATACACATCACTATACACATCACTATACACATCACTATACACATCACTATACACATCACTATACACTATCACTATACACATCACTATACACATCACTATACACATCACTACACTATACACATCACTATACACATCACTATACACTATACACATCACATCACTATACACATCACTATACACTATACACATCACTATACACATCACTATACACATCACTATACACATCACTATACACATCACTATACACATCACTATACACATCACTATACACATCACTATACACTATACACATCACTATACACATCACTATACACATCACTATACACTATACACATCACTATACACTATACACTATACACTATACACATCACTATACACTATACACATCACTATACACATCACTATACACATCACTATACACATCACTATACACTATACACATCACTATACACATCACTATCACTATACACATCACTATACACATCACTATACACATCACTATACACATCACTATACACATCACTATACACATCACTATACACTATACACATCACATCACTATATCACTATACACTATACACATCACTATACACATCACTATACACATCACTATACACTATATCACTATACACTATACACATCACTATACACATCACTATACACATCACTATACACTATACACATCACTATACACATCACTATACACTATCACACTATATATCACTATACACATCACTATACACATCACTATACACATCACTATATCACACATCACTATATCACTATACACATCACTATACACATCACTATACACTATACACATCACTATACACATCACTATACACATACATCACTATACACTATACACATCACTATACACATCACACATCAGCTTATTCCACATGTTGTTGTGTTGCAGCCTGACTACACGATGGATAAAATATATTTTTTTCTCCGCCATCTACACACACTACACCCTGGGGTGGCAGGGTAGCCTAGTGGTTAGAGCGTTGGACTTTTAACCGAAAGGTTGCAAGTTCGAATCCCGGAGCTGACAAGGTACAAATCTGTCGTTCTGCCCCTGAACAGGCAGTTAGCCCACTGTTCCTAGGCCCTCATTGAAAATAAGAATGTGTTCTTAACTGACTTGCCTGGTTAAATAAAGGTTTAAAAAAATAATAATAATAATAATGACAAAGTGAAAATATATATTTTTGAAAGTTTAGCAAATATATTGAAAATGAAATGCATATATGTAAATGAGAAGTATTCACTCTCCTGAGTCAATACATCACCTTTGGCAGCGACTCCAGAGTCTTTCTGGGTAAGTCTCTTATGAGCTTTGCACGCCTAAGATTTGTACATTATTCTTTCAAACATTCTTCAAGCTCCGTCACATCGGTTGTTGATCGTCGCTAGACACCCATTTTGAAGTTGTCATAGATTTTCAAGCTGATTTTAAGTCAAAACTGTAACTAGGCTTCTCATGAACATTCAATGTTGTCTTGGTAAGCAACAGCATTGTATATTTGTTTTAGGTTATTGTCCTGCTGAAAGGCGAATCCATCTCCCAGTCAAATGGCTACCCAGACTTTTTTAGGTATTGTTGGTTTAAGGGGCTTTAAGGTGTTTGGAGCATTTGACAAATAACATTTGATTTGAATGTGTTTCCCTCCTCTTAATAACGTTACAAAATAATAAACAATATGTCCTGATTTATTCTTCAGATCTCCACAGACCGTTCTTAACATTCATATCTTAAACATATTGTTTGAAAGTTCTCTCTTTGGTTGTTATAGTTTGTCTTTGTAACAAAGACATTCCTTTCCCCAATACTGAGGAGCAAAGGGAGAGATTCCCCCTCCTGCTTTAATTTACGACCGAGTGTCAAAACCGGCCCACCCCCTCCTCTCCTCCTGTGGGTGAGGTTGTTGTCAGCTATTTACTAAGCTGATCTGAGGCCTTTGATCCTCGACCAGGAGAGTCATGACAGAATACAGTGATGTCATAATGTTGTCTATCTGATACAGAATACAGTGATGTCATAATGTTGTCTATCTGATACAGAATACAGTGATGTCATAATGTTGTCTATCTGATACAGAATACAGTGATGTCATAATGTTGTCTATCTGATACAGAATACAGTGATGTCATAATGTTGTCTTTCTGATACAGAATACAGTGATGTCATAATGTTGTCTTTCTGATACAGAATACAGTGATGTCATAATGTTGTCTTTCTGATACAGAATACAGTGATGTCATAATGTTGTCTATCTGATACAGAATACAGTGATGTCATAATGTTGTCTATCTGATACAGAATACAGTGATGTCATAATGTTGTCTTTCTGATACAGAATACAGTGATGTCATAATGTTGTCAGAATTTCTGATACAGAATACAGTGATGTCATAATGTTGTCTTTCTGATACAGAATACAGTGATGTCATAATGTTGTCTTTCTGATACAGAATACAGTGATGTCATAATGTTGTCTATCTGATACAGAATACAGTGATGTCATAATGTTGTCTATCTGATACAGAATACAGTGATGTCATAATGTTGTCTTTCTGATACAGAATACAGTGATGTCATAATGTTGTCTATCTGATACAGAATACAGTGATGTCATAATGTTGTCTATCTGATACAGAATACAGTGATGTCATAATGTTGTCTATCTGATACAGAATACAGTGATGTCATAATGTTGTCTTTCTGATACAGAATACAGTGATGTCATAATGTTGTCTTTCTGATACAGAATACAGTGATGTCATAATGTTGTCTTTCTGATACAGAATACAGTGATGTCATAATGTTGTCTTTCTGATACAGAATACAGTGATGTCATAATGTTGTCTTTCTGATACAGAATACAGTGATGTCGTAATGTTGTCTATCTGATACAGAATACAGTGATGTCATAATGTTGTCTATCTGATACAGAATACAGTGATGTCATAATGTTGTCTTTCTGATACAGAATACAGTGATGTCATAATGTTGTCTTTCTGATACAGAATACAGTGATGTCATAATGTTGTCTATCTGATACAGAATACAGTGATGTCGTAATGTTGTCTATCTGATACAGAATACAGTGATGTCATAATGTTGTCTTTCTGATACAGAATACAGTGATGTCATAATGTTGTCTTTCTGATACAGAATACAGTGATGTCATGACTTTTCTTTTCTTTAGGATTCGTTACAGAAGTACCCGTGTGGAGGGGAACACACCCCCAGCCCCATCGCCTCTGCTGTTCCCCTGTCAGCCGCCCCCTCTCTGACCAGGGACGCTCTACTCACCGCGGTCACCACCACTACCGAGGCCGGCCACACCATCGCTCTGCTTGGGGACAAGAACGGATGGCTGCACAAGGTATATACACATGGACACACACACACACACACACACAGAGGCACACACACACACACACACAGTAACGAGAGGCACACACACCATCGCATTGCTGGGGGACAAGAATGGATGGCTGTGGCAGGGTGTTTCAGTGCGCTAAACTAGCTAGCTGCGTTTGCTAGCTAAGTAAGTGAAACTGAAAAAAATGACTCTCTCTATTTCTCTGCTTCTCCTTCAATTTGGAATATATTCATTTAAAAACTATTGTCTCTCTCTGAGTCAACTACCCACTACATTTTATACACTGCAGTGCTAGCTAGCTGTAGCCTATGCTTTCAGTACTATAATTATTCTCTGATCCTTTGATTGGGTAGACAACATATCAGTTCATGCTGCAAGAGCTCTGATAGTTTGGAGGACGTCCTCCGGAAGTTGTCATAATTACTGTGTAAGTCTATGGAAGGGGGTGAGAACCATGAGACTCCTAAGTTTAGTATTGAAGTCAATGTACCCAGAGGAGGACGGAAGCTAGCTGTCCTCCGGCTACACCATAGTGCTACCCTACAGAGTGTTGTTGAGGCTACTGTAGACCTTTGCAAAACAGTGTTTTTTAAATTAATTATTAGGTGACGTGACTATATTTAGTATAGTTTTATATAAAAAGGATATTGTTTTATTTATGAGGCTGGTCCTCCCCTTCCTCCTGTGTGGAGCCTCCATTGCTGCACATGATACTTTAGATCAGGGATCTTCATCCTTTTCCAGCTCAGGGTCTTCATCCTTTTCCAGCTCAGGGAACTTCATCCTTTTCTAGCTCAGGGATCTTCATCCTTTTCTAGCTCAGGGATCTTCATCCTTTTCTAGCTCAGGGATCTTCATCCTTTTCTAGCTCAGGGATCTTCATCCTTTTCTAGCTCAGGGATCTTCATCCTTTTCTAGCTCAGGGATCTTCATCCTTTTCTAGCTCAGGGATCTTCATCCTTTTCTAGCTCAGGGATCTTCATCCTTTTCTAGCTCAGGGATCTTCATCCTTTTCTAGCTCAGGGATCTTTATCCTTTTCTAGCTCAGGGACCTTCATCCTTTTCTAGCTCAGGGATCTTCATCCTTTTCTAGCTCAGGGATCTTTATCCTTTTCTAGCTCAGGGACCTTCATCCTTTTCTAGCTCAGGGATCTTCATCCTTTTCTAGCTCAGGGATCTTCATCCTTTTCTAGCTCAGGGATCTTCATCCTTTTCTAGCTCAGGGATCTTCATCCTTTTCTAGCTCAGGGATCTTCATCCTTTTCCAGCTCAGGGATCTCCTCCCAGGTAACCCAGGGACTACCATTATATGTTAGCAATGTATTTATTTTTTCACAACACCTTATCAGGTGATTGATAAAGGCAAGGCGAAGTTATCAACATTTTAAAATGAATAGATTTTGGTAGATTTAGTTTTAAATTATGTTGACCTCCCCACATTCTAATTGGATGATAGAGTTTACACTTCAACGTAGCCTATTAGTTGGAACCACGTTTTCACTAAGAGCAGCTGTTTAGTTGGTTAAAGGTGTTGGCAAAAACATTATGTCCAAGTCAAGAAAGCTTATCAGCAGCCAGCGGCTGTCGGGTGCTTTTTTTAAAGCTTTTGTCACGTTCTCTGTCACCCGTTCTCCTTCACCCGTTCTCTGTCACCCGTTCTCCTTCACCCGTTCTCTGTCACCCGTTCTCTGTCACCCGTTCTCTGTCACCCGTTCTCTCACCCGTTCTCTGTCACCCGTTCTCTGTCACCCGTTCTCTGTCACCCGTTCTCTGTCACCCGTTCTCTGTCACCCGTTCTCTGTCACCCGTTCTCTGTCACCCGTTCTGTCACCCGTTCTGTCACCCGTTCTCCGTCACCCGTTCTCCATCACCCGTTCTCCGTCACCCGTTCTCCGTCACCCGTTCTCCGTCACCCGTTCTCCGTCACCCGTTCTCCTTCACCCGTTCTCCTTCACCCGTTCTCCTTCACCCGTTCTCCTTCACCCGTTCTCCGTCACCCGTTCTCTGTCACCCGTTCTGTCACCCGTTCTGTCACCCGTTCTCTGTCACCCGTTCTGTCACCCGTTCTCTGTCACCCGTTCTCCTTCACCCGTTCTCTGTCACCCGTTCTCCTTCGCCCGTTCTCTGTCACCCGTTCTCCTTCGCCCGTTCTCTGTCACCCGTTCTGTCACCCGTTCTGTCACCCGTTCTGTCACCCGTTCTCCTTCACCCGTTCTCTGTCGCCCGTTCTCCTTCGCCCGTTCTCCTTCGCCCGTTCTCTGTCGCCCGTTCTCTGTCACCCGTTCTGTCACCCGTTCTGTCACCCGTTCTGTCACCCGTTCTGTCACACGTTCTCCATTACACATTCTCCGTTCTCGTCACGCGTTCTCCGTCACACGTTCTCCATTACACATTCTCCGTTCTCCGTCACGCGTTCTCCATAAGATATTATGTCTAGTGTATTTACAGAGCCTTCAGAAAGTATTCACACCCTTTGACTTTTTCCACATTTTGTTGTGTTACAGGATGAATTTTAAATATAAAAGCATTGATCATGGTGGAGTTATTAATTACACTGTAGATGGTGTATCAATACAACCAGTCACTACAAAGATACAGGCTACAGATACCTAATGGTGACTAGTTAGTTGAACGGCTGTGAAATGTAAATGAGAGAAAATGGATCAACATCATCGTCAATCCATACTCGGTGAAAAGAAGCTGTACAGAATATAAATACTCCTAAACACTAAAGTAAAAGGGCAAATAAATTGCCATATTAACTTAATGTTCTTTATAGGGCAAATCCAATACAACACATTACTGAATATCACTCTTCATATTATCAGTCATGGTGGTGGCTGCATCATGTTATGGGTATGCTTGTCATCGCCAAGGTCCTTTTCCAACATTACAGAGTTAAAGATAAAACCGATCAAATAGAAAGTGACTTGAAACAGTGAATAATAATAATGATGAGTAAAAATAACATGGCTATATACAGGAAGTACCATGAAATAACATGGCTATATACAGGAAGTACCATGAAATAACATGGCTATATACAGGAAGTACCATGAAATAACATGGCTATATACAGGAAGTACCATGAAATAACATGGCTATATACAGGAAGTACCATGAAATAACATGGCTATATACAGGAAGTACCATGAAATAACATGGCTATATACAGGAAGTACCAGGAAATAACATGGCTATATACAGGAAGTACCAGGTAATAACATGGTTATATACAGGGAGGTAATAACATGGCTATATACAGGAAGTACCAGGAAATAACATGGTTATATACAGGGAGGTAATAACATGGCTATATACAGGAAGTACCAGGAAATAACATGGCTATATACAGGGAGTACCAGGTAATAACGTGGTTATATACAGGGAGGTAATAACATGGCTATATACAGGAAGTACCAGGAAATAACATGGCTATATACAGGAAGTACCAGGTAATAACATGGCTATATACAGGGAGTACCAGGAAATAACATGGTTATATACAGGAAGTACCAGGTAATAACATGGTTATATACAGGGAGTACCAGGTAATAACATGGCTATATACAGGAAGTACCAGGTAATAACATGGCTATATACAGGGAGTACCAGGAAATAACATGGTTATATACAGGAAGTACCAGGAAATGACATGGTTATATACAGGAAGTACCAGGAAATAACATGGTTATATACAGGAAGTACCAGGTAATAACATGGCTATATACAGGAAGTACCAGGAAATAACATGGTTATATACAGGAAGTACCAGGAAATAACATGGTTATATACAGGAAGTACCAGGAAACAACATGGTTATATACAGGAAGTACCAGGAAACAACATGGTTATATACAGGAAGTACCCGGAAATAACATGGTTATATACAGGAAGTACCAGGAAATAACATGGTTATATACAGGAAGTACCAGGTAATAACATGGTTATATACAGGAAGTACCAGGTAATAACATGGCTATATACAGGAAGCACCAGGAAATAACATGGTTATATACAGGGAGTACCAGGTAATAACATGGTTATATATAGGGAGTACCAGGTAATAACATGGCTATATACAGGGAGTACCAGGTATTAACATGGCTATATACAGGGAGTACCAGGTATTAACATGGCTATATACAGGGAGTACCAGGTAATAACATGGCTATATACAGGGAGTACCAGGTAATAACATGGCTATATACAGGGAGTACCAGGTAATAACATGGCTATATACAGGGAGTACCAGGTAATAACATGGCTATATACAGGGAGTACCAGGTAATAACATGGTTATATACAGGGAGTACCAGGTAATAACATGGCTATATACAGGGAGTACCAGGTAATAACATGGCTATATACAGGGAGTACCAGGAAATAACATGGCTATATACAGGAAGTACCAGGAAATAACATGGCTATATACAGGAAGTACCAGGTAATAACATGGTTATATACAGGAAGTACCAGGAAATAACATGGTTATATACAGGGAGTACCAGGTGATGACATGGCTATATACAGGAAGTACCAGGTAATAACATGGTTATATACAGGGAGAACCAGGTAATAACATGGCTATATACAGGGAAGTAATAACATGGCTATATACAGGGAGTACCAGGTAATAACATGGCTATATACAGGGAAGTAATAACATGGCTATATACAGGGAGTACCAGGTAATAACATGGTTATATACAGGGAAGTAATAACATGGCTATATACAGGGAGTACCAGGTAATAACATGGTTATATACAGGGAAGTAATAACATGGCTATATACAGGGAGTACCAGGTAATAACATGGTTATATACAGGGAAGTAATAACATGGCTATATACAGGGAGTACCAGGTAATAACATGGCTATATACAGAAGTAATAACATGGCTATATACAGGAGTACCAGGTAATAACATGGCTATATACAGGGAAGTAATAACATGGCTATATACAGGGAAGTAATAACATGGCTATATACAGGGAGTACCAGGTAATAACATGGCTATATACAGGGAGTACCAAGTTATAACATGGCTATATACAGGGAAGTAATAACATGGCTATATACAGGGAAGTAATAACATGGCTATATACAGGGAAGTAATAACATGGCTATATACAGGAAGTACCAGGTAATAACATGGTTATATACAGGGAGTACCAAGTAATAACATGGCTATATACAGGGAAGTAATAACATGGTTATATACAGGGAGTACCAAGTAATAACATGGCTATATACAGGGAAGTAATAACATGGCTATATACAGGGAAGTAATAACATGGCTATATACAGGAAGTACCAGGTAATAACATGGCTATATAAAGGGAAGTAATAACATGGCTATATACAGGGAGTACCAGGTAATAACATGGTTATATACAGGGAGTACCAGGTGATGATATGGCTATATACAGGAAGTACCAGGTAATAACATGGTTATATACAGGGAGTACCAGGTAATAACATGGTTATATACAGGGAGTACCAGGTAATAACATGGCTATATACAGGGAAGTAATAACATGGCTATATACAGGGAGTACCAGGTAATAACATGGCTATATACAGGGAAGTAATAACATGGCTATATACAGGGAAGTAATAACATGGCTATATACAGGGAAGTAATAACATGGCTATATACAGGGAGTACCAGGTAATAACATGGCTATATACAGGGAAGTAATAACATGGCTATATACAGGGAGTACCAGGTAATAACATGGCTATATACAGGGAGTACCAGGTAATAACATGGCTATATACAGGGAAGTAATAACATGGCTATATACAGGGAAGTAATAACATGGCTATATACAGGAAGTACCAGGTAATAACATGGTTATATACAGGGAAGTAATAACATGGCTATATACAGGGAAGTAATAACATGGCTATATACAGGAAGTACCAGGTAATAACATGGTTATATACAGGGAAGTAATAACATGGCTATATACAGGGAGTACCAGGTAATAACATGGTTATATACAGGGAAGTAATAACATGGCTATATACAGGGAAGTAATAACATGGCTATATACAGGAAGTACCAGGTAATAACATGGTTATATACAGGGAAGTAATAACATGGCTATATACAGGGAGTACCAGGTAATAACATGGCTATATACAGGGAAGTAATAACATGGCTATATACAGGAAGTACCAGGTAATAACATGGTTATATACAGGAAGTAATAACATGGCTATATACAGGGAAGTAATAACATGGCTATATACAGGAAGTAATAACATGGCTATATACAGGAGGTAATAACATGGCTATATACAGGAAGTAATAACATGGCTATATACAGGAAGTAATAACATGGCTATATACAGGGAGTACCAGGTAATAACATGGCTATATACAGGAAGTAATAACATGGCTATATACAGGGAGTACCAGGTAATAACATGGCTATATACAGGAAGTACCAGGTAATAACATGGCTATATACAGGAAGTACCAGGTAATAACATGGTTATATACAGGAGGTAATAACATGGCTATATACAGGGAAGTAATAACATGGCTATATACAGGAAGTAATAACATGGCTATATACAGGAGTAGTAATAACATGGCTATATACAGGGAGTACCAGGTAATAACATGGCTATATACAGGGAAGTAATAACATGGCTATATACAGGGAGTACCAGGTAATAACATGGCTATATACAGGGAGTACCAGGTAATAACATGGCTATATACAGGGAGTACCAGGTAATAACATGGCTATATACAGGGAAGTAATAACATGGCTATATACAGGGAAGTAATAACATGGCTATATACAGGGAGTACCAGGTAATAACATGGCTATATACAGGAAGTACCAGGTAATAACATGGTTATATACAGGGAAGTAATAACATGGCTATATACAGGGAAGTAATAACATGGCTATATACAGGAAGTACCAGGTAATAACATGGTTATATACAGGGAAGTAATAACATGGCTATATACAGGGAGTACCAGGTAATAACATGGTTATATACAGGGAAGTAATAACATGGCTATATACAGGGAAGTAATAACATGGCTATATACAGGAAGTACCAGGTAATAACATGGTTATATACAGGGAAGTAATAACATGGCTATATACAGGGAGTACCAGGTAATAACATGGCTATATACAGGGAAGTAATAACATGGCTATATACAGGAAGTACCAGGTAATAACATGGTTATATACAGGGAAGTAATAACATGGCTATATACAGGGAAGTAATAACATGGCTATATACAGGGAAGTAATAACATGGCTATATACAGGGAGGTAATAACATGGCTATATACAGGGAAGTAATAACATGGCTATATACAGGGAAGTAATAACATGGCTATATACAGGGAGTACCAGGTAATAACATGGCTATATACAGGGAAGTAATAACATGGCTATATACAGGGAGTACCAGGTAATAACATGGCTATATACAGGAAGTACCAGGTAATAACATGGCTATATACAGGAAGTACCAGGTAATAACATGGTTATATACAGGGAGGTAATAACATGGCTATATACAGGGAAGTAATAACATGGCTATATACAGGGAAGTAATAACATGGCTATATACAGGAGTACCAGGTAATAACATGGCTATATACAGGAAGTAATAACATGGCTATATACAGGAGTACCAGGTAATAACATGGCTATATACAGGGAGTACCAGGTAATAACATGGCTATATACAGGGAGTACCAGGTAATAACATGGCTATATACAGGGAAGTAATAACATGGCTATATACAGGGAAGTAATAACATGGCTATATACAGGGAAGTAATAACATGGCTATATACAGGAAGTACCAGATAATAACATGGTTATATACAGCGAAGTAATAACATGGCTATATACAGGGAAGTAATAACATGGCTATATACAGGAAGTACCAGGTAATAACATGGTTATATACAGGGAAGTAATAACATGGCTATATACAGGGAGTACCAGGTAATAACATGGTTATATACAGGGAAGTAATAACATGGCTATATACAGGGAAGTAATAACATGGCTATATACAGGAAGTACCAGGTAATAACATGGTTATATACAGGAAGTAATAACATGGCTATATACAGGAGTACCAGGTAATAACATGGCTATATACAGGGAAGTAATAACATGGCTATATACAGGAAGTACCAGGTAATAACATGGTTATATACAGGGAAGTAATAACATGGCTATATACAGGGAAGTAATAACATGGCTATATACAGGGAAGTAATAACATGGCTATATACAGGGAGGTAATAACATGGCTATATACAGGGAAGTAATAACATGGCTATATACAGGGAAGTAATAACATGGCTATATACAGGGAGTACCAGGTAATAACATGGCTATATACAGGGAAGTAATAACATGGCTATATACAGGGAGTACCAGGTAATAACATGGCTATATACAGGAAGTACCAGGTAATAACATGGCTATATACAGGAAGTACCAGGTAATAACATGGTTATATACAGGGAGGTAATAACATGGCTATATACAGGGAAGTAATAACATGGCTATATACAGGGAAGTAATAACATGGCTATATACAGGGAGGTAATAACATGGTTATATACAGGGAAGTAATAACATGGTTATATACAGGGAAGTAATAACATGGCTATATACAGGGAGGTAATAACATGGTTATATACAGGAAGTACCAGGTAATAACATGGCTATATACAGGAAGTACCAGGTAATAACATGGTTATATACAGGAAGTACCAGGTAATAACATGGCTATATACAGTGTATTTGGAGCAGCTATAGCAGCAGTGTGTGTGGGGGCGGGGTAGGAGAGTCCAATGGTTTGGATAAAAGGCGTGTGGAACAGCCCTTGGCAGGAAAGATTTCCCACCCCTACTTTCATCTCCATTGGAAACCGGGGCCGGCTGCCCACCCCTACTTTCATCTCCATTAGAAACCGGGGCCGGCTGCCCACCCCTACTTTCATCTCCATTAGAAACCGGGGCCGGCTGCCCACCCCTACTTTCATCTCCATTGGAAACCGGGGCCGGCTGCCCCCCCCCTACTTTCATCTCCATTAGAAACCGGGGCCGGCTGCCCACCCCCTACTTTCATCTCCATTAGAAACCGGGGCCGGCTGCCCACCCCCTACTTTCATCTCCATTAGAAACCGGGGCCGGCTGCCCCCCCCCTACTTTCATCTCCATTAGAAACGGGGCCGGCTGCCCGCCCCCTACTTTCATCTCCATTAGAAACCGGGGCCGCTGCTGCCCCCTACTTTCATCTCCATTAGAAACCGGGGCCGGCTGCCCCCCTACTTTCATCTCCATTAGAAACCGGGGCCGGCTGCCCCCCTACTTTCATCTCCATTAGAAACCGGGGCCGGCTGCCCCCTACTTTCATCTCCATTAGAAACCGGGGCCGGCTGCCCCCTACCATCTCCATTAGAAACCGGGCCGGCTGCCCCCCTACTTTCATCTCCATTAGAAACCGGGGCCGCTGCCTCCCCCTACTTTCATCTCCATTAGAAACCGGGGCCGGCTGCCCCCCCTACTTTCATCTCCATTAGAAACCGGGGCCGGCTGCCCCCCCCTACTTTCATCTCCATTAGAAACCGGGGCCGGCTGCCCCCCCCTACTTTCATCTCCATTAGAAACCGGGGCCGGCTGCCCCCCCCTGAGCTATACTCTTCATTAGTACTGTGTTAACCACTACCACTGTTCCAACAGGCAGTTCCACAGAGAGTTAATTAACATGAAACATGTTGCTAATGTGAATTATTGATGAAACCAGATCCTGCTCAGCCCCACAATGCCTAGTGCTGCCTGCTAGTCCTCAGGATAGATACCTCCCACACACACACAGCCACACACTCCCTAATCACTCACACACACACACACACACACACACACACACACACACACACACACACAGCCACACACACACAGCCACACACACACACAGGTCTAAATTGAGGGTGGGGGTGCTGTGCCCGATTGATTGGTTGTGGGGTGCCCGATTGATTGGTTGTGGGGGTGGGGTGCCTGATTGGTTGTGGGGGTGGGGTGCCTGATTGGTTGTGGGGGTGGGGTGCCCGGCCTTCCCTAGCCCCCATGTAATTCCAACTGAAAAACTTTCCTAGTGGTTTTCATTGCAAGATATTCCCAGCCAGGTCTCCCTAATGTTGATGTGTATGTAAATAGTGATTGTATTGATGTGCCTGTGGCATGTGTAGAGCAGTCTGTCAGTGTTTTGGGCACAAGCTGTGCATCCTGGGTAAGAGGGGGATAATATGGGAGGGGTGGATCACGTGTCCACATCGCGGTGGTTTGTGTTTGTATCTAGCGCGGAGGCGTCTTACCCCGGGGCGGAAGGGGTAACAGAAGGGGAACGAATTACCCCAGCTTCTCCTAACGCAGGAGGTGTGTGTGTGTGTGATGTCCGAAGGCAACGCAGTAGGACATGTTCTGACTGTTGATTGGTTACTGGCCCCAGAGGGAATGCCATGTGCAGTGCATTGTGGGCCAGCACTGTGAGGAGGGTTGTGTGCCAAATGGCACCTATTCCCTACATTTCTTTACAGGGGCCCATAGGATAGTAGTGCCATGGGGGGTAGGAAAACATTTTGTTACATTACTGAGATCTGTGTATCTCCATGCCAAGCTCCTCGAATATACTGTTACAAATGTACGGAATTACAGAATATGAAGTGTTCTAGTCAGAGATGGAAGAGGAAGTGAGACATCCAACTCCCTCTTTTTTCTTCTTCTTCTGTTTCAATAAAAGTCAATGAACTAAGTAGACCAGATCCAGCTGCTATCATATTGTTGGGAGAGCCACCCCCTTAAGTAGACAGGAACTGGCTATTTTATTTTTTTCAATGCTAAAGGGGCCTGAGTGAACTATCTGGTTGTAGTGTCCGGAAAACATCTGAGAACCTACTTCTTCAAAGAGTATCTTGTTTAATGCCACAACTCTTTTCTTACTAGCACCGACTCTGCTGATAGCTACTTATTGAGGTAACGTGAGCCGACTCGAGCTAGGTAACGTGAGCCGACTCGAGCTAGGTAACGTGAGCCGACTCGAGCTCGGTAACGTGAGCCGACTCGAGCTAGGTAACGTGAGCCGACTCGAGCTCGGTAACGTGAGCCGACTCGAGCTCGGTAACGTGAGCCGACTCGAGCTCGGTAACGTGAGCCGACTCGAGCTCGGTAACGTGAGCCGACTCGAGCTCGGTAACGTGAGCCGACTCGAGCTCGGTAACGTGAGCCGACTCGAGCTCGGTAGCGTGAGCCGACTCGAGCTCGGTAACGTGAGCCGACTCGAGCTCGGTAACGTGAGCCGACTCGAGCTCGGTAATGTGAGCCGACTAGCTAGGTAACGTGGTAACGTGAGCCGACTCTAGCTCGGTAACGTGGTAACGTGAGCCGACTCGAGCTCGGTAATGTGGTAACGTGAGCCGACTCTAGCTCGGTAACGTGAGCCGACTCTAGCTCGGTAACGTGAGCCGACTCTAGCTCGGTAACGTGAGCCGACTCTAGCTCGGTAACGTGAGCCGACTCGAGCTCGGTAACGTGAGCCGACTAGCTAGGTAACGTGGTAACGTGAGCCGACTCTAGCTCGGTAACGTGAGCCGACTCTAGCATGGTAACGTGAGCCGACTCTAGCTCGGTAACGTGAGCCGACTCTAGCTCGGTAACGTGAGCCGACTCTAGCTCGGTAACGTGAGCCGACTCTAGCTCGGTAACGTGAGCCGACTCTAGCTCGGTAACGTGAGCCGACTCTAGCTCGGTAACGTGGTAACGTGAGCCGACTCGAGCTCGGTAACGTGAGCCGACTCGAGCTCGGTAACGTGAGCCGACTCGAGCTCGGTAACGTGAGCCGACTCGAGCTCGGTAACGTGAGCCGACTCGAGCTCGGTAACGTGAGCCGACTCGAGCTCGGTAACGTGAGCCGACTCGAGCTCGGTAGCGTGAGCCGACTCGAGCTCGGTAACGTGAGCCGACTCGAGCTCGGTAACGTGAGCCGACTCGAGCTCGGTAACGTGAGCCGACTCGAGCTCGGTAACGTGAGCCGACTAGCTAGGTAACGTGGTAACGTGAGCCGACTCGAGCTAGGTAACGTGGTAACGTGAGCCGACTCGAGCTCGGTAACGTGGTAACGTGAGCCGACTCGAGCTCGGTAACGTGAGCCGACTCGAGCTCGGTAACGTGAGCCGACTCGAGCTAGGTAACGTGGTAACGTGAGCCGACTCGAGCTAGGTAACGTGAGCCGACTCGAGCTAGGTAACGTGAGCCGACTCGAGCTAGGTAACGTGAGCCGACTCGAGCTAGGTAACGTGAGCCGACTCGAGCTCGGTAACGTGAGCCGACTCTAGCTCGGTAACGTGGTAACGTGAGCCGACTCTAGCTAGGTAAAGTGGTAACGTGAGCCGACTCGAGCTAGGTAACGTGAGCCGACTAGCTAGGTAACGTGGTAACGTGAGCCGACTCTAGCTCGGTAACGTGAGCCGACTCTAGCTCGGTAACGTGGTAACGTGAGCCGACTCTAGCTCGGTAACGTGGTAACGTGAGCCGACTCTAGCTCGGTAACGTGGTAACGTGAGCCGACTCGAGCTAGGTAACGTAAGCCGACTCTAGCTCGGTAACGTGAGCCGACTCTAGCTCGGTAACGTGGTAACGTGAGCCGACTCTAGCTAGGTAACGTGGTAACGTGAGCCGACTCTAGCTAGGTAACGTGGTAACGTGAGCCGACTCGAGCTCGGTAACGTGAGCCGACTCGAGCTCGGTAACGTGAGCCGACTCTAGCTCGGTAACGTGAGCCGACTCTAGCTCGGTAACGTGAGCCGACTCTAGCTCGGTAACGTGAGCCGACTCTAGCTTGGTAACGTGGTAACGTGAGCCGACTCGAGCTAGGTAACGTGGTAACGTGAGCCGACTCTAGCTCGGTAACGTGGTAACGTGAGCCGACTCGAGCTCGGTAACGTGAGCCGACTCTAGCTCGGTAACGTGAGCCGACTCTAGCTCGGTAACGTGAGCCGACTCTAGCTCGGTAACGTGAGCCGACTCTAGCTCGGTAACGTGAGCCGACTCTAGCTCGGTAACGTGGTAACGTGAGCCGACTCGAGCTAGGTAACGTGAGCCGACTCGAGCTAGGTAACGCGAGCCGACTCGAGCTCGGTAACGTGGTAACGTGAGCCGACTCGAGCTCGGTAACGTGAGCCGACTCTAGCTCGGTAACGTGGTAACGTGAGCCGACTCGAGCTAGGTAACGTGGTAACGTGAGCCGACTCGAGCTAGGTAACGTGGTAACGTGAGCCGACTCGAGCTAGGTAACGTGGTAACGTGAGCCGACTCCAGCTAGGTAACGTGAGCCGACTCGAGCTAGGTAACGTGAGCCGACTAGCTAGGTAACGTGAGCCGACTAGCTAGGTAACGTGGTAACGTGAGCCGACTCTAGCTCGGTAACGTGGTAACGTGAGCCGACTCGAGCTAGGTAACGTAAGCCGACTCGAGCTCGGTAACGTGAGCCGACTCGAGCTAGGTAACGTGAGCCGACTCGAGCTAGGTAACGTGAGCCGACTCGAGCTAGGTAACGTGAGCCGACTCGAGCTAGGTAACGTGAGCCGACTCGATGCTAGGTAACGTGAGCCGACTCGAGCTCGGTAACGTGAGCCGACTCGAGCTAGGTAACGTGAGCCGACTCGAGCTCGGTAACGTGAGCCGACTCGAGCTCGGTAACGTGAGCCGACTCGAGCTCGGTAACGTGAGCCGACTCGAGCTCGGTAACGTGAGCCGACTCGAGCTCGGTAGCGTGAGCCGACTCTAGCTCGGTAACGTGAGCCGACTCTAGCTCGGTAACGTGAGCCGACTCTAGCTCGGTAACGTGAGCCGACTCTAGCTTGGTAACGTGGTAACGTGAGCCGACTCGAGCTAGGTAACGTGGTAACGTGAGCCGACTCTAGCTCGGTAACGTGGTAACGTGAGCCGACTCGAGCTCGGTAACGTGAGCCGACTCGAGCTCGGTAACGTGAGCCGACTCTAGCTCGGTAACGTGAGCCGACTCTAGCTCGGTAACGTGAGCCGACTCTAGCTCGGTAACGTGAGCCGACTCTAGCTCGGTAACGTGGTAACGTGAGCCGACTCGAGCTAGGTAACGTGAGCCGACTCGAGCTAGGTAACGCGAGCCGACTCGAGCTCGGTAACGTGGTAACGTGAGCCGACTCGAGCTCGGTAACGTGAGCCGACTCTAGCTCGGTAACGTGGTAACGTGAGCCGACTCGAGCTAGGTAACGTGGTAACGTGAGCCGACTCGAGCTAGGTAACGTGGTAACGTGAGCCGACTCGAGCTAGGTAACGTGGTAACGTGAGCCGACTCGAGCTAGGTAACGTGAGCCGACTCGAGCTAGGTAACGTGAGCCGACTAGCTAGGTAACGTGAGCCGACTAGCTAGGTAACGTGGTAACGTGAGCCGACTCTAGCTCGGTAACGTGGTAACGTGAGCCGACTCGAGCTAGGTAACGTGAGCCGACTCGAGCTCGGTAACGTGAGCCGACTCGAGCTAGGTAACGTGAGCCGACTCGAGCTAGGTAACGTGAGCCGACTCGAGCTAGGTAACGTGAGCCGACTCGAGCTAGGTAACGTGAGCCGACTCGATGCTAGGTAACGTGAGCCGACTCGAGCTCGGTAACGTGAGCCGACTCGAGCTAGGTAACGTGAGCCGACTCGAGCTCGGTAACGTGAGCCGACTCGAGCTCGGTAACGTGAGCCGACTCGAGCTCGGTAACGTGAGCCGACTCGAGCTCGGTAACGTGAGCCGACTCGAGCTCGGTAACGTGAGCCGACTCGAGCTCGGTAACGTGAGCCGACTCGAGCTCGGTAACGTGAGCCGACTCGAGCTCGGTAACGTGAGCCGACTCGAGCTCGGTAACGTGAGCCGACTCGAGCTCGGTAACGTGAGCCGACTAGCTAGGTAACATGGTAACGTGAGCCGACTCGAGCTAGGTAACGTGGTAACGTGAGCCGACTCTAGCTCGGTAACGTGGTAACGTGAGCCGACTCGAGCTCGGTAACGTGAGCCGACTCTAGCTCGGTAACGTGAGCCGACTCTAGCTCGGTAACGTGAGCCGACTCTAGCTCGGTAACGTGAGCCGACTCTGAGCTCGGTAACGTGAGCCGACTCGAGCTCGGTAACGTGAGCCGACTCGAGCTCGGTAACGTGAGCCGACTCTAGCTCGGTAACGTGAGCCGACTCTAGCTCGGTAACGTGAGCCGACTCTAGCTCGGTAACGTGGTAACGTGAGCCGACTCGAGCTAGGTAACGTGAGCCGACTCGAGCTCGGTAACGTGAGCCGACTCGAGCTCGGTAACGTGAGCCGACTCGAGCTCGGTAACGTGAGCCGACTCGAGCTCGGTAGCGTGAGCCGACTCGAGCTCGGTAGCGTGAGCCGACTCGAGCTCGGTAACGTGGTAACGTGAGCCGACTCGAGCTAGGTAACGCGAGCCGACTCGAGCTAGGTAACGCGAGCCGACTCGAGCTCGGTAACGTGAGCCGACTCTAGATCGGTAACGTGAGCCGACTCGAGCTAGGTAACGTGGTAACGTGAGCCGACTCGAGCTAGGTAACGTGAGCCGACTCGAGCTAGGTAACGTGAGCCGACTAGCTAGGTAACGTGAGCCGACTAGCTAGGTAACGTGGTAACGTGAGCCGACTCTAGCTCGGTAACGTGGTAACGTGAGCCGACTCGAGCTAGGTAACGTGAGCCGACTCTAGCTCGGTAACGTGAGCCGACTCTAGCTCGGTAACGTAGTAACGTGAGCCAACTCTAGCTAGGTAACGTGGTAACGTGAGCCGACTCGAGCTCGGTAACGTGAGCTGACTCGAGCTCGGTAACGTGAGCCGACTCGAGCTAGGTAACGTGAGCCGACTCGAGCTAGGTAACGTGAGCCGACTCGAGCTAGGTAACGTGAGCCGACTCGAGCTCGGTAACGTGAGCCGACTCTAGCTCGGTAACGTGGTAACGTGAGCCGACTCTAGCTAGGTAAAGTGGTAACGTGAGCCGACTCGAGCTAGGTAACGTGAGCCGACTAGCTAGGTAACGTGGTAACGTGAGCCGACTCTAGCTCGGTAACGTGAGCCGACTCTAGCTCGGTAACGTGGTAACGTGAGCCGACTCTAGCTCGGTAACGTGGTAACGTGAGCCGACTCGAGCTAGGTAAGGTAACGTGAGCCGACTCTAGCTCGGTAACGTGAGCCGACTCTAGCGGTAACGTGGTAACGTGAGCCGACTCTAGCTAGGTAACGTGGTAACGTGAGCCGACTCTAGCTAGGTAACGTGGTAACGTGAGCCGACTCGAGCTCGGTAACGTGAGCCGACTCGAGCTCGGTAACGTGAGCCGACTCGAGCTCGGTAACGTGAGCCGACTCGAGCTCGGTAACGTGAGCCGACTCGAGCTCGGTAACGTGAGCCGACTCTAGCTCGGTAACGTGAGCCGACTCTAGCTCGGTAACGTGAGCCGACTCTAGCTCGGTAACGTGGTAACGTGAGCCGACTCGAGCTAGGTAACGTGGTAACGTGAGCCGACTCTAGCTCGGTAACGTGGTAACGTGAGCCGACTCGAGCTCGGTAACGTGAGCCGACTCTAGCTCGGTAATGTGAGCCGACTCTAGCTCGGTAACGTGAGCCGACTCTAGCTCGGTAACGTGAGCCGACTCGAGCTAGGTAACGTGGTAACGTGAGCCGACTCGAGCTAGGTAACGTGAGCCGACTCGAGCTAGGTAACGTGAGCCGACTCGAGCTAGGTAACGTGAGCCGACTAGCTAGGTAACGTGAGCCGACTAGCTAGGTAACGTGGTAACGTGAGCCGACTCTAGCTCGGTAACGTGGTAACATGAGCCGACTCGAGCTAGGTAACGTAAGCCGACTCTAGCTCGGTAACGTGAGCCGACTCTAGCTCGGTAACGTAGTAACGTGAGCCAACTCTAGCTAGGTAACGTGGTAACGTGAGCCGACTCGAGCTCGGTAACGTGAGCCGACTCGAGCTCGGTAACGTGAGCTGACTCGAGCTCGGTAACGTGAGCCGACTCGAGCTAGGTAACGTGAGCCGACTCGAGCTAGGTAACGTGAGCCGACTCGAGCTAGGTAACGTGAGCCGACTCGAGCTAGGTAACGTGAGCCGACTCTAGCTAGGTAACGTGAGCCGACTCGAGCTCGGTAACGTGAGCCGACTCGAGCTCGGTAACGTGAGCCGACTCTAGCTCGGTAACGTGAGCCGACTCGAGCTCGGTAACGTGAGCCGACTCTAGCTCGGTAACGTGAGCCGACTCTAGCTCGGTAACGTGAGCCGACTCTAGCTCGGTAACGTGAGCCGACTAGCTAGGTAACGTGGTAACGTGAGCCGACTCGAGCTAGGTAACGTGGTAACGTGAGCCGACTCGAGCTCGGTAACGTGGTAACGTGAGCCGACTCGAGCTCGGTAACGTGAGCCGACTCTAGCTCGGTAACGTGAGCCGACTCTAGCTCGGTAACGTGAGCCGACTCTAGCTCGGTAACGTGAGCCGACTCTAGCTCGGTAACGTGAGCCGACTCTAGCTCGGTAACGTGAGCCGACTCTAGCTCGGTAACGTGGTAACGTGAGCCGACTCGAGCTAGGTAACGCGAGCCGACTCGAGCTAGGTAACGCGAGCCGACTCGAGCTCGGTAACGTGAGCCGACTCTAGATCGGTAACGTGGTAACGTGAGCCGACTCGAGCTAGGTAACGTGGTAACGTGAGCCGACTCGAGCTAGGTAACGTGAGCCGACTCGAGCTAGGTAACGTGAGCCGACTAGCTAGGTAACGTGAGCCGACTAGCTCGGTAACGTGGTAACGTGAGCCGACTCTAGCTCGGTAACGTGGTAACGTGAGCCGACTCGAGCTAGGTAACGTGAGCCGACTCTAGCTAACGGTAACGTGAGCCGACTCTAGCTAGGTAACGTGCTAACGTGAGCCGACTCTAACGTGAGCGACTCGAGCGGTAACGTCGGTAACGTGAGCCGACTCGAGCTAGGTAACGTGAGCCGACTAACGTGAGCCGACTCGAGCTAGGTAACGTGAGCCGACTCGGTAACGTGAGCCGACTCGAGCTAGGTAACGTGAGCCGACTCTAGCTCGGTAACGTGGTAACGTGAGCCGACTCTAGCTAGGTAAAGTGGTAACGTGAGCCGACTCGAGCTAGGTAACGTGAGCCGACTCGAGCTAGGTAACGTGGTAACGTGAGCCGACTCTAGCTCGGTAACGTGAGCCGACTCTAGCTCGGTAACGTGGTAACGTGAGCCGACTCTAGCTCGGTAACGTGGTAACGTGAGCCGACTCGAGCTAGGTAACGTGAGCCGACTCTAGCTCGGTAACGTGGTAACGTGAGCCGACTCGAGCTAGGTAACGTGGTAACGTGAGCCGACTCTAGCTCGGTAACGTGGTAACGTGAGCCGACTCGAGCTCGGTAACGTGAGCCGACTCTAGCTCGGTAACGTGAGCCGACTCTAGCTCGGTAACGTGAGCCGACTCTAGCTCGGTAACGTGAGCCGACTCGAGGTAACGTGGTAACGTGAGCCGACTCGAGCTCGGTAACGTGAGCCGACTCTAGCTCGGTAACGTGAGCCGACTCTAGCTCGGTAACGTGAGCCGACTCGAGCTCGGTAACGTGGTAACGTGAGCCGACTCGAGCTAGGTAACGTGAGCCGACTCGAGCTCGGTAACGTGAGCCGACTCGAGCTCGGTAACGTGAGCCGACTAGCTAGGTAACGTGGTAACGTGAGCCGACTCTAGCTCGGTAACGTGGTAACGTGAGCCGACTCGAGCTAGGTAACGTGAGCCGACTCTAGCTCGGTAACGTGAGCCGACTCTAGCTCGGTAACGTGGTAACGTGAGCCGACTCTAGCTAGGTAACGTGGTAACGTGAGCCGACTCGAGCTCGGTAACGTGAGCTGACTCGAGCTCGGTAACGTGAGCCGACTCGAGCTAGGTAACGTGAGCCGACTCGAGCTAGGTAACGTGAGCCGACTCGAGCTAGGTAACGTGAGCCGACTCGAGCTCGGTAACGTGAGCCGACTCGAGCTCGGTAACGTGAGCCGACTCGAGCTCGGTAACGTGAGCCGACTCGAGCTCGGTAACGTGAGCCGACTCGAGCTCGGTAACGTGAGCCGACTCTAGCTCGTAACGTGAGCCGACTCTAGCTCGGTAACGTGAGCCGACTCTAGCTCGGTAACGTGAGCCGACTCGAGCTCGGTAACGTGAGCCGACTAGCTAGGTAGCTGGTAACGTGAGCCGACTCGAGCTAGGTAACGTAACGTGAGCCGACTCGAGCTCGGTAACGTGGTAACGTGAGCCGACTCGAGCTCGGTAACGTGAGCCGACTCGAGCTAGGTAACGTGAGCCGACTCGAGCTCGGTAACGTGAGCCGACTCGAGCTCGGTAACGTGAGCCGACTCGAGCTCGGTAACGTGAGCCGACTCGAGCTCGGTAACGTGAGCCGACTCTAGCTCGGTAACGTGAGGTAACGACTCGAGAGCCGACTCTAGCTCGGTAACGTGGTAACGTGAGCCGACTCGAGCTACGGTAACGTGAGCCGACTCGAGCTAGGTAACGTGAGCCGACTCGAGCTAACGGTAACGTGAGCCGACTCGAGCTAGGTAACGTGAGTAACGTGAGCCGACTCGAGCTAGGTAACGTGAGCCGACTCGAGCTAGGTAACGTGAGCCGACTAGCTAGGTAACGTGAGCCGACTAGCTAGGTAACGTGGTAACGTGAGCCGACTCTAGCTCGGTAACGTGGTAACGTGAGCCGACTCGAGCTAGGTAACGTGAGCCGACTCTAGCTCGGTAACGTAGTAACGTGAGCCAACTCTAGCTAGGTAACGTGCGTAACGTGAGCCGACGTGAGAGCTCGAGCTCGGTAACGTGAGCTGACTCGAGCTCGGTAACGTGAGCCGACTCGAGCTAGGTAACGTGAGCCGACTCGAGCTAGGTAACGTGAGCCGACTCGAGCTAGGTAACGTGAGCCGACTCGAGCTAGGTAACGTGAGCCGACTCGAGCTCGGTAACGTGAGCCGACTCTAGCTCGGTAACGTGGTAACGTGAGCCGACTCTAGCTAGGTAAAGTGGTAACGTGAGCCGACTCGAGCTAGGTAACGTGAGCCGACTAGCTAGGTAACGTGGTAACGTGAGCCGACTCTAGCTCGGTAACGTGAGCCGACTCTAGCTCGGTAACGTGGTAACGTGAGCCGACTCTAGCTCGGTAACGTGGTAACGTGAGCCGACTCGAGCTAGGTAACGTAAGCCGACTCTAGCTCGGTAACGTGAGCCGACTCTAGCTCGGTAACGTGGTAACGTGAGCCGACTCTAGCTAGGTAACGTGGTAACGTGAGCCGACTCTAGCTAGGTAACGTGGTAACGTGAGCCGACTCGAGCTCGGTAACGTGAGCCGACTCGAGCTCGGTAACGTGAGCCGACTCGAGCTCGGTAACGTGAGCCGACTCTAGCTCGGTAACGTGAGCCGACTCGAGCTCGGTAACGTGAGCCGACTCTAGCTCGGTAACGTGAGCCGACTCTAGCTCGGTAACGTGAGCCGACTCTAGCTCGGTAACGTGGTAACGTGAGCCGACTCGAGCTAGGTAACGTGGTAACGTGAGCCGACTCGAGCTCGGTAACGTGAGCCGACTCGAGCTCGGTAACGTGAGCCGACTCTAGCTCGGTAACGTGGTAACGTGAGCCGACTCGAGCTAGGTAACGTGAGCCGACTCGAGCTCGGTAACGTGAGCCGACTCTAGCTCGGTAACGTGGTAACGTGAGCCGACTCTAGCTAGGTAACGTGGTAACGTGAGCCGACTCTAGCTAGGTAACGTGGTAACGTGAGCCGACTCGAGCTAGGTAACGTGAGCCGACTCGAGCTAGGTAACGTGAGCCGACTCGAGCTCGGTAACGTGAGCCGACTCGAGCTCGGTAACGTGAGCCGACTCGAGCTCGGTAACGTGAGCCGACTCGAGCGGTAACGTGAGCCGACTCGAGGCTCGGTAACGTGAGCCGACTCGAGCTCGGTAACGTGAGCCGACTCGAGCTCGGTAACGTGAGCCGACTCGAGCTAGGTAACGTGGTAACGTGAGCCGACTCGAGCTAGGTAACGTGAGCCGACTCGAGCTAGGTAACGTGAGCCGAGCTCGGTAACTGAGCCGAGCTAACTAGGTAACGTGAGCCGACTCTAGCTAGGTAACGTGGTAACGTGAGCCGACTCGAGCTAGGTAACGTGAGCCGACTCGAGCTAGGTAACGTGAGCCGACTCGAGCTAGGTAACGTGAGCCGACTCGAGCTAGGTAACGTGAGCCGACTCGAGCTAGGTAACGTGAGCCGACTCGAGCTCGGTAACGTGAGCCGACTCGAGCTAGGTAACGTGAGCCGACTCGAGCTAGGTAACGTGAGCGACTAGCTAGGTAACGTGAGCCGACTCTAGCTCGGTAACGTGAGCCGACTCGAGCTCGGTAACGTGAGCCGACTCTAGCTCGGTAACGTGGTAACGTGAGCCGACTCGAGCTAGGTAACGTGAGCCGACTCGAGCTCGGTAACGTGAGCCGACTCGAGCTCGGTAACGTGAGCCGACTCGAGCTCGGTAACGTGAGCCGACTCGAGCTCGGTAACGTGGTAACGTGAGCCGACTCGAGCTAGGGTGAGTAACGTGAGCCGACTCGAGCTAGGTAACGTGAGCCGACTCGAGCTCAGGTAACGTGAGCCGACCGACTCTAGCTCGGTAACGTGAGCCGACTCTAGCTCGGTAACGTGGTAACGTGAGCCGACTCTAGCTAGGTAACGTGGTAACGTGAGCGAGCTAGGTAACGTGAGCCGACTAGCTAACGTGGTAACGTGAGCCGACTCGAGCTCGGTAACGTGAGCCGACTCGAGCTCGGTAACGTGAGCCGACTCGAGCTAACGTGGTAACGTGAGCCGACTCGAGCTCGGTAACGTGGTAACGTGAGCCGACTCGAGCTAGGTAACGTGAGCCGACTCGAGCTCGGTAACGTGAGCCGACTCGAGCTCGGTAACGTAACGTGAGCCGACTCGAGCTCGGTAACGTGAGCCGACTCTAGCTCGGTAACGTGGTAACGTGAGCCGACTCTAGCTAGGTAACGTGGTAACGTGAGCCGACTCGAGCTAAGGTAACGTGAGCCGACTCTAGCTCGGTAACGTGAGCCGACTCTAGCTCGGTAACGTGGTAACGTGAGCCGACTCTAGCTAGGTAACGTGGTAACGTGAGCCGACTCTAGCTCGGTAACGTGGTAACGTGAGCCGACTCTAGCTCGGTAACGTGAGCCGACTCGAGCTAGGTAACGTGAGCCGACTCGAGCTAGGTAACGTGAGCCGACTCGAGCTCGGTAACGTGAGCCGACTCGAGCTCGGTAACGTGAGCCGACTCGAGCTCGGTAACGTGAGCCGACTCTAGCTCGGTAACGTGAGCCGACTCTAGCTAGGTAACGTGAGCCGACTCGAGCTCGGTAACGTGGTAACGTGAGCCGACTCTAGCTAGGTAACGTGAGCCGACTCGAGCTAGGTAACGTGAGCCGACTCGAGCTCGGTAACGTGAGCCGACTCGAGCTCGGTAACGTGAGCCGACTCGAGCTAGGTAACGTGAGCCGACTCGAGCTAGGTAACGTGAGCCGACTCGAGCTAGGTAACGTGAGCCGACTCGAGCTCGGTAACGTGAGCCGACTCGAGCTCGGTAACGTGAGCCGACTCGAGCTCGGTAACGTGAGCCGACTCGAGCTCGGTAACGTGAGCCGACTCTAGCTCGGTAACGTGAGCCGACTCGAGCAGGTAACGTGAGCCGACTCGAGCTAGGGTAACGTGAGCCGACTCTAGCTAGGTAACGTGAGCCGACTCGAGCTAGGTAACGTGAGCCGACTCGAGCTAGGTAACGTGAGCCGACTCGAGCTCGGTAACGTGAGCCGACTCGAGCTCGGTAACGTGAGCCGACTCGAGCTCGGTAACGTGAGCCGACTCGAGCTCGGTAACGTGAGCCGACTCGAGCTGGTAACGTGAGCCGACTCGAGCTAACGGTAACGTGAGCCGACTCGAGCTCGGTAACGTGAGCCGACTCGAGCTCGGTAACGTGAGCCGACTCTAGCTAGGTAACGTGGTAGCCGAGCCGACTCTAGCTAACGGTAACGTGAGCCGACTCTAGCTAGCGTGGTAACGTGAGCCGACTTTAGCTAGGTAACGTGGTAACGTGAGCCGACTCTAGCTAGGTAACGTGGTAACGTGAGCCGACTCGAGCTAGGTAACGTGAGCCGACTCGAGCTCGGTAACGTGGTAACGTGAGCCGACTCGAGCTCGGTAACGTGGTAACGTGAGCCGACTCTAGAGCTCGGTAACGTGAGCCGACTCTAGAGGTAACGTGGTAACGTGAGCCGACTCTAGCTAGGTAACGTGGTAACGTGAGCCGACTCGAGCTAGGTAACGTGAGCCGACTCGAGCGGTAACGGTAACGTGAGCCGACTCGAGCTCGGTAACGTGAGCCGACTCGAGCTCGGTAACGTGAGCCGACTCGAGCTCGGTAACGTGGTAACGTGAGCCGACTCTAGACTAGTGGTAACGTGAGCCGACTCGAGCTAGGTAACGTGAGCCGACTCGAGCTAGGTAACGTGAGCCGACTCGAGCTAGGTAACGTGAGCCGACTCGAGCTCAGGTAACGTGAGCCGACTCGAGCTCGGTAACGTGAGCCGACTCTAGCGGTAACGTGAACTCGAGCTGGTAACGTGAGCCGACTCGAGCTCGGTAACGTGAGCCGACTCGAGCTCGGTAACGTGAGCCGACTCGAGCTCGGTAACGTGAGCCGACTCGAGCTCGGTAACGTGAGCCGCCGAACGGTAACGTGAGCCGACTCGAGCTAGGTAACGCGAGCCGACTCTAGCTAGGTAACGTGGTAACGCGAGCCGACTCTAGCTAGGTAACGTGGTAACGTGAGCCGACTTTAGCTAGGTAACGTGGTAACGTGAGCCGACTCTAGCTCAAGGTAACGTGAGCCGACTCGAGCTCCGTGGTAACGTGAGCCGACTCTAGCTAGGTAACGTGAGCCGACTCGAGCTCGGTAACGTGAGCCGACTCTAGCTCGGTAACGTGAGCCGACTCTAGCTCGGTAACGTGGTAACGTGAGCCGACTCGAGCTCGGTAACGTGAGCCGACTCGAGCTCGGTAACGTGAGCCGACTCGAGCTCGGTAACGTGAGCCGACTCGAGCTCGGTAACGTGAGCCGACTCGAGCTCGGTAACGTGAGCCGACTCGAGCTCGGTAACGTGAGCCGACTCTAGCTCGGTAACGTGGTAACGTGAGCCGACTCTAGCTCGGTAACGTGAGCCGACTCGAGCCGGTAACGTGAGCCGACTCGAGCTAGGTAACGTGAGCCGACTCGAGCTCGGTAACGTGAGCCGACTCGAGCTCGGTAACGTGAGCCGACTCGAGCTCGGTAACGTGAGCCGACTCTAGCTCGCAACGTGAACGTGGTAACGTGAGCCGACTCGAGCTCGGTAACGTGAGCCGACTCGAGAGCTCTGCGGTAACGTGAGCCGACTCGAGCTCGGGTAACGTGAGCCGACTCGAGCTCGGTAACGTGAGCCGACTCGGCTCGGTAACGTGAGCCGACTCTAGCTCGGTAACGTGAGCCGACTCTAGCTAACGTGGTAACGTGAGCCGACTCTAGCTCGGTAACGTGGTAACGTGAGCCGACTCTAGCTAGGTAACGTGGTAACGTGAGCCGACTCTAGCTAGGTAACGTGAGCCGACTCGAGCTCGGTAACGTGAGCCGACTCGAGCTCGGTAACGTGAGCCGAGCGGTAACGTGAGCCGACTCGAGCTCTGTGCAACGTGAGCCGAGCGCTGGTAACGTGAGCCGACTCGAGCTAGGTAACGTGAGCCGACTCGAGCTCGGTAACGTGGTAACGTGAGCCGACTCGAGCTCGGTAACGCGAGCCGACTCTAGCTAGGTAACGTGGTAACGTGAGCCGACTCTAGCTAGGTAACGTGGTAACGTGAGCCGACTCGAGCTAGGTAACGTGAGCCGACTCGAGCTAGGTAACGTGAGCCGACTCGAGCTCGGTAACGTGGTAACGTGAGCCGACTCGAGCTCGGTAACGTGAGCCGACTCTAGCTCGGTAACGTGGTAACGTGAGCCGACTCTAGCTCGGTAACGTGGTAACGTGAGCCGACTCGAGCTAGGTAACGTGAGCCGACTCGAGCTAGGTAACGTGAGCCGACTCGAGCTCGGTAACGTGAGCCGACTCGAGCTCGGTAACGTGAGCCGACTCGAGCTCGGTAACGTGAGCCGACTCGAGCTCGGTAACGTGAGCCGACTCTAGCTCGGTAACGTGGTAACGTGAGCCGACTCGAGCTAGGTAACGTGAGCCGACTCGAGCTCGGTAACGTGGTAACGTGAGCCGACTCTAGCTAGGTAACGTGAGCCGACTCGAGCTAGGTAACGTGAGCCGACTCGAGCTCGGTAACGTGAGCCGACTCGAGCTCGGTAACGTGAGCCGACTCGAGCTAGGTAACGTGAGCCGACTCGAGCTAGGTAACGTGAGCCGACTCGAGCTAGGTAACGTGAGCCGACTCGAGCTCGGTAACGTGAGCCGACTCGAGCTAGGTAACGTGAGCCGACTCGAGCTCGGTAACGTGAGCCGACTCGAGCTAGGTAACGTGAGCCGACTCGAGCTCGGTAACGTGGTAACGTGAGCCGACTCGAGCTAGGTAACGTGAGCCGACTCGAGCTTGGTAACGTGGTAACGTGAGCCGACTCTAGCTAGGTAACGTGAGCCGACTCGAGCTAGGTAACGTGAGCCGACTCGAGCTCGGTAACGTGAGCCGTCTCGAGCTCGTTAACGTGAGCCGACTCTAGCTAGGTAACGTGAGCCGACTCGAGCTCGGTAACGTGAGCCGACTCGAGCTCGGTAACGTGAGCCGACTCGAGCTCGGTAACGTGAGCCGACTCGAGCTAGGTAACGTGAGCCGACTCGAGCTCGGTAACGTGAGCCGACTCGAGCTAGGTAACGTGAGCCGACTCGAGCTCGGTAACGTGAGCCGACTCTAGCTCGGTAACGTGGTAACGTGAGCCGACTCGAGCTAGGTAACGTGAGCCGACTCGAGCTCGGTAACGTGGTAACGTGAGCCGACTCTAGCTAGGTAACGTGAGCCGACTCGAGCTCGGTAACGTGAGCCGACTCGAGCTCGGTAACGTGAGCCGACTCGAGCTCGGTAACGTGAGCCGACTCTAGCTCGGTAACGTGAGCCGACTCGAGCTCGGTAACGTGAGCCGACTCGAGCTCGGTAACGTGAGCCGACTCGAGCTCGGTAACGTGAGCCGACTCGAGCTCGGTAACGTGAGCCGACTCGAGCTCGGTAACGCGAGCCGACTCGAGCTCGGTAACGCGAGCCGACTCGAGCTCGGTAACGCGAGCCGACTCGAGCTCGGTAACGCGAGCCGACTCTAGCTAGGTAACGTGGTAACGTGAGCCGACTCTAGCTAGGTAACGTGGTAACGTGAGCCGACTCTAGCTAGGTAACGTGGTAACGTGAGCCGACTCTAGCTAGGTAACGTGGTAACGTGAGCCGACTCGAGCTAGGTAACGTGAGCCGACTCTAGCTAGGTAACGTGGTAACGCGAGCCGACTCTAGCTAGGTAACGTGGTAACGTGAGCCGACTTTAGCTCGTGGTAACGTGAGCCGACTCTAGAGCTAACGTGGTAACGTGAGCCGACTCGAGCTCGGTAACGTGAGCCGACTCGAGCTCGGTAACGTGAGCCGACTCGAGCTCGGCAACGTGGTAACGTGAGCCGACTCGAGCTAACGTGAGCCGACTCGAGCTCGGTAACGCGAGCCGACTCTAGCTAGGTAACGTGGTAACGTGAGCCGACTCTAGCTCGGTAACGTGGTAACGTGAGCCGACTCGAGCTCGGTAACGTGAGCCGACTCGAGCTAGGTAACGTGAGCCGACTCGAGCTGGTAACGTGAGCCGACTCTAGCTAGGTAACGTGGTAACGTGAGCCGACTCGAGCTCGGTAACGTGAGCCGACTCTAGCTAACGTGGTAACGTGAGCCGACTCTAGCTCGGTAACGTGAGCCGACTCTAGCTCGGTAACGTGAGCCGACTGGTAACGTGAGCCGACTCGAGCTAGGTAACGTGAGCCGACTGGTAACGTGAGCCGACTCTAGCTAACGTGAGCCGACTCGTGGTAACGTGAGCCGACTCGAGCTCGGTAACGTGAGCCGACTCTAGCTCGGTAACGAGCCGACTCTAGCTAGGTAACGTGAGCCGACTCGAGCTCGGTAACGTGAGCCGACTCGAGCTCGGTAACGTGAGCCGACTCGTGGTAACGTGAGCCGACTCGAGCTCGGTAACGTGAGCCGACTCGAGCTCGGTAACGTGAGCCGACTCGAGCTCGGTAACGTGAGCCGACTCGAGCTCGGTAACGTGAGCCGACTCGAGCTCGGTAACGTGAGCCGACGTGAGCCGAGCTCGGTAACGTGAGCCGACTCTAGCTAGGTAACGTGGTAACGTGAGCCGACTCTAGCTAGTGAGCCGACTCGCTAGGTAACGTGAGCCGACTCTAGAGCTAACGTGGTAACGTGAGCCGACTCTAGCTAGGTAACGTGGTAACGTGAGCCGACTCGAGCTAGGTAACGTGAGCCGACTCGAGCGGTAACGTGGTAACGTGAGCCGACTCGAGCTCTAACGTGAGCCGACTCTAGCTCGGTAACGTGAGCCGACTCGAGCTAGGTAACGTGAGCCGACTCGAGCTCGGTAACGTGAGCCGACTCGAGCTCGGTAACGTGAGCCGACTCGAGCTCGGTAACGTGAGCCGACTCGAGCTAACGTGGTAACGTGAGCCGACTCGAGCTAGGTAACGTGAGCCGACTCTAGCTCGGTAACGTGGTAACGTGAGCCGACTCTAGCTCGGTAACGTGGTAACGTGAGCCGACTCGAGCTAGGTAACGTGAGCCGACTCGAGCTCGGTAACGTGAGCCGACTCGAGCTCGGTAACGTGAGCCGACTCGAGCTCGGTAACGTGAGCCGACTCTAGCTCGGTAACGTGAGCCGACTCGAGCTCGGTAACGTGAGCCGACTCGAGCTAGGTAACGTGAGCCGACTCGAGTAACGGTAACGTGAGCCGACTCGAGCTAGGTAACGTGAGCCGACTCGAGCTAGGTAACGTGAGCCGACTCGAGCTAGGTAACGTGAGCCGACTCGAGTGGTAACGTGAGCCGACTCTAGCGAGGTAACGTGGTAACGTGAGCCGACTCTAGCTAGGTAACGTGGTAACGTGAGCCGACTCGAGCTAGGTAACGTGAGCCGACTCGAGCTAGGTAACGTGAGCCGACTCGAGCTAGGTAACGTGAGCCGACTCGAGCTCGGTAACGTGAGCCGACCGAGCTCGGTAACGTGAGCCGACTCTAGCTAACGGTAACGTGAGCCGACTGAGCCGGTAACGTGAGCCGACTCGAGCTCGGTAACGTGAGCCGACTCGAGCTCGGTAACGTGAGCCGACTCGAGCTAGGTAACGTGAGCCGACTCGAGCTCGGTAACGTGGAGCGTGAGCCGACTCGAGCTCGGTAACGCGAGCCGACTCTAGCTCGGTAACGTGGTAACGTGAGCCGACTCTAGCTAGGTAACGTAACGTGAGCCGACTCGAGCTAGGTAACGTGAGCCGACTCGAGCTAGGTAACGTGAGCCGACTCGAGCTAGGTAACGTGAGCCGACTCGAGCTCGGTAACGTGAGCCGACTCGAGCTCGGTAACGTGAGCCGACTCGAGCTCGGTAACGTGAGCCGACTCGAGCTAGGTAAGGTAACGTGAGCCGACTCAGGAGCTGGTAACGCGAGCCGACTCTAGCTAGGTAACGTGGTAACGTGAGCCGACTCTAGCTAGGTAACGTGGTAACGTGAGCCGACTCGAGCTAGGTAACGTGAGCCGACTCGAGCTAGGTAACGCGAGCCGACTCGAGCTAGGTAACGCGAGCCGACTCGAGCTCGGTAACGTGGTAACGTGAGCCGACTCGAGCTCGGTAACGTGAGCCGACTCTAGCTCGGTAACGTGGTAACGTGAGCCGACTCTAGCTCGGTAACGTGGTAACGTGAGCCGACTCTAGCTCGGTAACGTGAGCCGACTCGAGCTCGGTAACGTGAGCCGACTCGAGCTAGGTAACGTGAGCCGACTCGAGCTCGGTAACGTGAGCCGACTCGAGCTCGGTAACGTGAGCCGACTCGAGCTCGGTAACGTGAGCCGACTCGAGCTCGGTAACGTGAGCCGACTCTAGCTAGGTAACGTGGTAACGTGAGCCGACTCGAGCTAGGTAACGTGAGCCGACTCTAGCTAGGTAACGTGGTAACGTGAGCCGACTCTAGCTAGGTAACGTGAGCCGACTCGAGCTAGGTAACGTGAGCCGACTCGAGCTCGGTAACGTGAGCCGTCTCGAGCTCGGTAACGTGAGCCGACTCGAGCTCGGTAACGTGAGCCGACTCGAGCTAGGTAACGTGAGCCGACTCGAGCTAGGTAACGTGAGCCGACTCGAGCTAGGTAACGTGAGCCGACTCGAGCTAGGTAACGTGAGCCGACTCGAGCTCGGTAACGTGAGCCGACTCGAGCTCGGTAACGTGAGCCGACTCTAGCTCGGTAACGTGGTAACGTGAGCCGACTCGAGCTAGGTAACGTGAGCCGACTCGCTCGGCTAAGGTAACGTGAGCCGACTCGAGCTCGGTAACGTGAGCCGACTCGAGCTCGGTAACGTGAGCCGACTCGAGCTAGGTAACGTGAGCCGACTCTCGAGCTCGGTAACGTGAGCCGACTCGAGCTCGGTAACGTGAGCCGACTCGAGCTACGTGGTAACGTGAGCCGACTCGAGCTAGGTAACGTGAGCCGACTCGAGCTCGGTAACGTGAGCCGACTCGAGCTCGGTAACGTGAGCCGACTCGAGCTCGGTAACGTGAGCCGACTCGAGCTCGGTAACGCGAGCCGACTCGAGCTCGGTAACGCGAGCCGACTCTAGCTAGGTAACGTGGTAACGTGAGCCGACTCTAGCTAGCTCGGTAACGTGAGCCGACTCTAGCTAGGTAACGTGGTAACGTGAGCCGACTCTAGCTAGGTAACGTGGTAACGTGAGCCGACTAGCTAGGTAACGTGGTAACGTGAGCCGACTCGAGCTAGGTAACGTGAGCCGACTCGAGCTAGGTAACGCGAGCCGACTCGAGCTAGGTAACGTGAGCCGACTCGAGCTAACGTGGTAACGTGAGCCGACTCGAGCTCGGTAACGTGGAGCCGACTCGAGCTCGGAGTGGTAACGTGAGCCGACTCGAGCTAGGTAACGTGAGCCGACTCTAGCTAGGTAACGTGAGCCGACGAGCTCGGTAACGTGAGCCGACTCTAGCTAGGTAACGTGGAGCCGAGCTCGAGCTCGGTAACGTGAGCCGACTCGAGCTCGGTAACGTGAGCCGACTCTAGAGGCTCGGTAACGTGAGCCGACTCGAGCTAGGTAACGTGAGCCGACTCGAGCTAGGTAACGTGAGCCGACTCGAGCTAGGTAACGTGAGCCGACTCGAGCTAGGTAACGTGAGCCGACTCGAGCTAGGTAACGTGAGCCGACTCGAGCTCGGTAACGTGAGCCGACTCGAGCTCGGTAACGTGAGCCGACTCTAGCTCGGTAACGTGGTAACGTGAGCCGACTCGAGCTAGGTAACGTGAGCCGACTCGAGCTGGTAACGTGAGCCGACTCTAGCTAGGTAACGTGAGCCGACTCGAGCTAGGTAACGTGAGCCGACTCGAGCTCGGTAACGTGAGCCGTCTCGAGCTCGTTAACGTGAGCCGACTCTAGCTAGGTAACGTGAGCCGACTCGAGCTCGGTAACGTGAGCCGACTCGAGCTCGGTAACGTGAGCCGACTCGAGCTCGGTAACGTGAGCCGACTCGAGCTCGGTAACGTGAGCCGACTCGAGCTCGGTAACGTGAGCCGACTCGAGCTAGGTAACGTGAGCCGACTCGAGCTCGGTAACGTGAGCCGACTCGAGCTCGGTAACGTGAGCCGACTCGAGCTCGGTAACGCGAGCCGACTCTAGCTAGGTAACGTGGTAACGCGAGCCGACTCTAGCTAGGTAACGTGGTAACGTGAGCCGACTTTAGCTAGGTAACGTGGTAACGTGAGCCGACTCTAGCTAGGTAACGTGGTAACGTGAGCCGACTCGAGCTAGGTAACGTGAGCCGACTCGAGCTAGGTAACGCGAGCCGACTCGAGCTAGGTAACGCGAGCCGACTCGAGCTCGGTAACGTGGTAACGTGAGCCGACTCGAGCTCGGTAACATGGTAACGTGAGCCGACTCTAGCTCGGTAACGTGGTAACGTGAGCCGACTCTAGCTCGGTAACGTGAGCCGACTCGAGCTAGGTAACGTGAGCCGACTCGAGCTAGGTAACGTGAGCCGACTCGAGCTAGGTAACGTGAGCCGACTCGAGCTCGGTAACGTGAGCCGACTCGAGCTCGGTAACGTGAGCCGACTCGAGCTCGGTAACGTGAGCCGACTCTAGCTCGGTAACGTGGTAACGTGAGCCGACTCGAGCTAGGTAACGTGAGCCGACTCGAGCTCGGTAACGTGGTAACGTGAGCCGACTCTAGCTAGGTAACGTGAGCCGACTCGAGCTAGGTAACGTGAGCCGACTCGAGCTCGGTAACGTGAGCCGTCTCGAGCTCGGTAACGTGAGCCGACTCGAGCTCGGTAACGTGAGCCGACTCGAGCTAGGTAACGTGAGCCGACTCGAGCTAGGTAACGTGAGCCGACTCGAGCTCGGTAACGTGAGCCGACTCGAGCTCGGTAACGCGAGCCGACTCTAGCTAGGTAACGTGGTAACGTGAGCCGACTCTAGCTAGGTAACGTGGTAACGTGAGCCGACTCGAGCTAGGTAACGTGAGCCGACTCGAGCTAGGTAACGTGAGCCGACTCGAGCTCGGTAACGTGGTAACGTGAGCCGACTCGAGCTCGGTAACGTGAGCCGACTCTAGCTCGGTAACGTGGTAACGTGAGCCGACTCTAGCTCGGTAACGTGAGCCGACTCGAGCTAGGTAACGTGAGCCGACTCGAGCTAGGTAACGTGAGCCGACTCGAGCTCGGTAACGTGAGCCGACTCGAGCTCGGTAACGTGAGCCGACTCGAGCTCGGTAACGTGAGCCGACTCTAGCTCGGTAACGTGGTAACGTGAGCCGACTCGAGCTAGGTAACGTGAGCCGACTCGAGCTCGGTAACGTGGTAACGTGAGCCGACTCTAGCTAGGTAACGTGAGCCGACTCGAGCTAGGTAACGTGAGCCGACTCGAGCTCGGTAACGTGAGCCGTCTCGAGCTCGGTAACGTGAGCCGACTCGAGCTCGGTAACGTGAGCCGACTCGAGCTAGGTAACGTGAGCCGACTCGAGCTCGGTAACGTGAGCCGACTCGAGCTCGGTAACGTGAGCCGACTCGAGCTAGGTAACGTGAGCCGACTCTAGCTAGACGTGAGCCGACTAACGTGAGCCGACTCGAGCTCGGTAACGTGAGCCGACTCTAGCTAGGTAACGTGGTAACGTGAGCCGACTCGAGCTAGGTAACGGTAACGTGAGCCGACTCGAGCTAACGTGGTAACGTGAGCCGACTAGCTAGCTCGGTAACGTGAGCCGACTCGAGCTAGGTAACGTGAGCCGACTCGAGCTCGGTAACGTGAGCCGACTCGAGCCGAGCCGACTCTAGCTAGGTAACGTGAGCCGACTCGAGAGTAACGTGAGCCGACTCGAGCTAGGGTAACGTGAGCCGACTCGAGCTAGGTAACGTGAGCCGACTCGAGCTAGGTAACGTGAGCCGACTCGAGCTAGGTAACGTGAGCCGACTCGAGCTCGGTAACGTGAGCCGACTCGAGCTCGGTAACGTGAGCCGACTCTAGCTCGGTAACGTGAGCCGACTCGAGCTCGGTAACGTGAGCCGACTCGAGCTCGGTAACGTGGTAACGTGAGCCGACTCGAGCTAGGTAACGTGAGCCGACTCGAGCTCGGTAACGTGAGCCGACTCTAGCTAGGTAACGTGAGCCGACTCGAGCTCGGTAACGTGAGCCGACTCGAGCTCGGTAACGTGAGCCGACTCTAGCTCGGTAACGTGGTAACGTGAGCCGACTCGAGCTAGGTAACGTGAGCCGACTCGAGCTCGGTAACGTGGTAACGTGAGCCGACTCTAGCTAGGTAACGTGAGCCGACTCGAGCTAGGTAACGTGAGCCGACTCGAGCTCGGTAACGTGAGCCGACTCGAGCTCGGTAACGTGAGCCGACTCGAGCTAGGTAACGTGAGCCGACTCGAGCTAGGTAACGTGAGCCGACTCGAGCTCGGTAACGTGAGCCGACTCGAGCTCGGTAACGTGAGCCGACTCGAGCTAGGTAACGTGAGCCGACTCGAGCTCGGTAACGTGAGCCGTGAGCCGACTCGAGCTCGGTAACGTGAGCCGACTCTAGCTCGGTAACGTGGTAACGTGAGCCGACTCGAGCTAGGTAACGTGAGCCGACTCGAGCTAGGTAACGTGAGCCGACTCGAGCTCGGTAACGTGAGCCGACTCTAGCTCGGTAACGTGAGCCGACTCTAGCCGGTAACGTGAGCCGACTCTAGCTCGGTAACGTGAGCCGACTCGAGCTCAGGTAACGTGAGCCGACTCGAGCTAGGTAACGTGAGCCGACTCGAGCTCGGTAACGTGAGCCGACTCGAGCTCGGTAACGTGAGCCGACTCGAGCTCGGTAACGCGAGCCGACTCGAGCTCGGTAACGCGAGCCGACTCGAGCTCGGTAACGCGAGCCGACTCGAGCTCGGTAACGCGAGCCGACTCTAGCTAGGTAACGTGGAGCCGACTCTAGCTAGGTAACGTGGTAACGTGAGCCGACTCTAGAGGTAACGTGGTAACGTGAGCCGACTCTAGCTAGGTAACGTGGTAACGTGAGCCGACTCGAGCTAGGTAACGTGAGCCGACTCGAGCTAGGTAACGCGAGCCGACTCGAGCTAGGTAACGCGAGCCGACTCGAGCTCGGTAACGTGGTAACGTGAGCCGACTCGAGCTCGGTAACGTGAGCCGACTCTAGCTCGGTAACGTGAGCCGTGGTAACGTGAGCCGACTCGAGCTAGGTAACGTGAGCCGACTCGAGCTAGGTAACGTGAGCCGACTCGAGCTAGGTAACGTGAGCCGACTCGAGCTAGGTAACGTGAGCCGACTCGAGCTCGGTAACGTGAGCCGACTCGAGCTCGGTAACGTGAGCCGACTCTAGCTCGGTAACGTGGTAACGTGAGCCGACTCGAGCTAGGTAACGTGAGCCGACTCGAGCTCGGTAACGTGGTAACGTGAGCCGACTCTAGCTAGGTAACGTGAGCCGACTCGAGCTAGGTAACGTGAGCCGACTCGAGCTCGGTAACGTGAGCCGTCTCGAGCTCGGTAACGTGAGCCGACTCGAGCTCGGTAACGTGAGCCGACTCGAGCTCGGTAACGTGAGCCGACTCGAGCTAGGTAACGTGAGCCGACTCGAGCTCGGTAACGTGAGCCGACTCGAGCTCGGTAACGTGAGCCGACTCGAGCTCGGTAACGCGAGCCGACTCGAGCTCGGTAACGCGAGCCGACTCTAGCTAGGTAACGTGGTAACGCGAGCCGACTCTAGCTAGGTAACGTGGTAACGTGAGCCGACTTTAGCTAGGTAACGTGGAGCCGACTCTAGCTCGGTAACGGGTAACGTGAGCCGACTCGAGCCAGGTAACGTGAGCCGACTCGAGCTAGGTAACGTGAGCCGACTCGAGCTAGGTAACGTGAGCCGACTCGAGCTCGGTAACGTGAGCCGACTCGAGCTCGGTAACGTGAGCCGACTCGAGCTCGGTAACGTGAGCCGACTCTAGCTCGGTAACGTGGTAACGTGAGCCGACTCGAGCTAGTAACGTGGTAACGTGAGCCGACTCGAGCTAGGTAACGTGAGCCGACTCGAGCTAGGTAACGTGAGCCGACTCGAGCTCGGTAACGTGAGCCGACTCGAGCTCGGTAACGTGAGCCGACTCGAGCTCGGTAACGTGAGCCGACTCTAGCTCGGTAACGTGGTAACGTGAGCCGACTCGAGCCAGGTAACGTGAGCCGACTCGAGCTCAGGTAACGTGGTAACGTGAGCCGACTCTAGCTAGGTAAACGTGAGCCGACTCTGGAGCTAGGTAACGTGAGCCGACTCGAGCTAGGTAACGTGAGCCGACTCGAGCTAGGTAACGTGAGCCGACTCGAGCTCGGTAACGTGAGCCGACTCGAGCTCGGTAACGTGAGCCGACTCGAGCTAGGCAACGTGGTAACGTGAGCCGACTCGAGCTAGGTAACGTGAGCCGACTCGAGCTCGGTAACGTGAGCCGACTCTAGCTAGGTAACGGTAACGTGAGCCGACTCGAGCTCGGTAACGTGAGCCGACTCGAGCTCGGTAACGTGGTAACGTGAGCCGACTCGAGCTCGGTAACGTGAGCCGACTCGAGCTAGGTAACGTGAGCCGACTCGAGCTCGGTAACGTGGTAACGTGAGCCGACTCGAGCTAGGTAACGTGAGCCGACTCGAGCTCGGTAACGTGGTAACGTGAGCCGACTCGAGCTAGGTAACGTGAGCCGACTCGAGCTCGGTAACGTGAGCCGACTCTAGCTCGGTAACGTGAGCCGACTCGAGCTCGGTAACGTGAGCCGACTCGAGCTCGGTAACGTGAGCCGACTCGAGCTCGGTAACGTGAGCCGACTCGAGCTCGGTAACGTGAGCCGACTCGAGCTCGGTAACGCGAGCCGACTCGAGCTCGGTAACGCGAGCCGACTCTAGCTAGGTAACGTGGTAACGCGAGCCGACTCTAGCTAGGTAACGTGGTAACGTGAGCCGACTTTAGCTAGGTAACGTGGTAACGTGAGCCGACTCTAGCTAGGCTAGGTAACGTGAGCCGACTCGAGCTAGGTAACGTGAGCCGACTCGAGCTCGGTAACGTGAGCCGACTCGAGCTCGGTAACGTGAGCCGACTCTAGCTCGGTAACGTGGTAACGTGAGCCGACTCGAGCTCAGGTAACGTGAGCCGACTCGAGCTAGGTAACGTGAGCCGACTCGAGCTAGGTAACGTGAGCCCGAGCCAGGTAACGTGAGCCGACTCGAGCTCGGTAACGTGAGCCGACTCGAGCTCGGTAACGTGAGCCGACTCGAGCTCGGTAACGTGGTAACGTGAGCCGACTCGGAACGCTAGGTAACGTGAGCCGACTCTAGCTCGGTAACGTGGTAACGTGAGCCGACTCGAGCTAGGTAACGTGAGCCGACTCGAGCTCGGTAACGTGAGGTAACGTGAGCCGACTCGAGCTCGGTAACGTGAGCGTGAGCCGACTCGAGCTAGGTAACGTGAGCCGACTCGAGCTAGGTAACGTGAGCCGACTCGAGCTCGGTAACGTGAGCCGACTCTAGCTCAGGTAACGTGAGCCGACTCTAGCTAGGGTAACGTGAGCCGACTCTAGCTAGGTAACGTGGTAACGTGAGCCGACTCTAGCTAGGTAACGTGGTAACGTGAGCCGACTCGAGCTAGGTAACGTGAGCCGACTCGAGCTCGGTAACGTGGTAACGTGAGCCGACTCGAGCTCGGTAACGTGAGCCGACTCGAGCTCGGTAACGTGAGCCGACTCGAGCTCGGTAACGTGGTAACGTGAGCCGACTCGAGCTCGGTAACGTGAGCCGACTCGAGCTCGGTAACGTGAGCCGACTCTAGCGAGTAACGTGGTAACGTGAGCCGACTCTAGCTACGTGGTAACGTGAGCCGACTCGAGCTCGGTAACGTGAGCCGACTCGAGCTCGGTAACGTGAGCCGACTCGAGCTCGGTAACGTGAGCCGACTCGAGCTCGGTAACGTGAGCCGACTCGAGCTCGGTAACGTGAGCCGACTCGAGCTCGGTAACGTGAGCCGACTCTAGCTCGGTAACGTGGTAACGTGAGCCGACTCGAGCTAGGTAACGTGAGCCGACTCTAGCTAGGTAACGTGGTAACGTGAGCCGACTCTAGCTAGGTAACGTGAGCCGACTCGAGCTCGGTAACGTGAGCCGTGACTCGAGCTAGGTAACGTGAGCCGACTCGAGCTAGGTAACGTGAGCCGACTCGAGCTAGGTAACGTGAGCCGACTCGAGCTAGGTAACGTGAGCCGACTCGAGCTAAGGTAACGTGAGCCGACTCGAGCTCGGTAACGTGAGCCGACTCGAGCTCGGTAACGTGGTAACGTGAGCCGACTCGAGCTCGGTAACGTGAGCCGACTCTAGCTAGGTAACGTGGTAACGTGAGCCGACTCTAGCTAGGAGCTAGGTAACGTGAGCCGACTCGAGCTCGGTAACGTGGTAACGTGAGCCGACTCTAGCTAGGTAACGTGAGCCGACGTGAGCTAGGTAACGTGAGCCGACTCGAGCTAGGTAACGTGAGCCGAACTCGAGCTAGGTAACGTGAGCCGACTCTAGCTAGGTAACGTGAGCCGACTCGAGCTCTCGGTAACGTGAGCCGACTCGAGCTCGGTAACGTGAGCCGACTCGAGCTCGGTAACGTGAACGTGAGCCACTCGAGCTAGGTAACGTGAGCCGACTCGAGCTAGGTAACGTGAGCCGACTCGAGCTAGGTAACGTGAGCCGACTCGAGCTAGGTAACGTGAGCCGACTCGAGCTAGGTAACGTGAGCCGACTCGAGCTAACGTGGTAACGTGAGCCGACTCGAGCTCGGTAACGTGAGCCGACTCGAGCTCGGTAACGTGAGCCGACTCGAGCTAGGTAACGTGAGCCGACTCGAGCTCGGTAACGTGAGCCGACTCGAGCTAGGTAACGTGAGCCGACTCGAGCTAGGTAACGTGAGCCGACTCGAGCTCGGTAACGTGAGCCGACTCGAGCTCGGTAACGTGAGCCGACTCGAGCTCGGTAACGTGAGCCGACTCGAGCTCGGTAACGTGAGCCGACTCGAGCTCGGTAACGTGAACGCAACGTGGTAACGTGAGCCGACTCGAGCTAGGTAACGTGAGCCGACTCGAGCTCGGTAACGTGGTAACGTGAGCCGACTCTAGCTAGGTAACGTGGTGAGCCGACTCGAGCTAGGTAACGTGAGCCGACTCGAGCCGGTAACGTGAGCCGACTCGAGCTAGGTAACGTGAGCCGACTCGAGCTAACGTGGTAACGTGAGCCGACTCGAGCTAGGTAACGTGAGCCGACTCGAGCTCGGTAACGTGAGCCGAACGAGCTCGGTAACGTGAGCCGACTCGAGCTCGGTAACGTAACGTGAGCCGACTCGAGCTCGGTAACGTGAGCCGACTCGAGCTCGGTAACGCGAGCCGACTCTAGCTAGGTAACGTGGTAACGCGAGCCGACTCTAGCTAGGTAACGTGGTAACGTGAGCCGACTTTAGCTAGGTAACGTGGTAACGTGAGCCGACTCTAGCTAGGTAACGTGGTAACGTGAGCCGACTCGAGCTAGGTAACGTGAGCCGACTCGAGCTCGGTAACGTGAGCCGACTCTAGCTCGGTAACGTGAGCCGACTCTAGCTAGGTAACGTGGTAACGTGAGCCGACTCGTGAGCTAGGTAACGTGGTAACGTGAGCCGACTCTAGCTCGGTAACGTGAGCCGACTCTAGCTCGGTAACGTGAGCCGACTCGAGCTAGGTAACGTGGTAACGTGAGCCGACTCGAGCTAGGTAACGTGAGCCGACTCGAGCTCGGTAACGTGAGCCGACTCGAGCTCGGTAACGTGAGCCGACTCGAGCTCGGTAACGTGAGCCGACTCGAGCTAGGTAACGTGAGCCGACTCGAGCTCGGTAACGTGAGCCGACTCTAGCTCGGTAACGTGAGCCGTAGCTCAGGTAACGTGAGCCGACTCGAGCTAGGTAACGTGAGCCGACTCGAGCTCGGTAACGTGAGCCGACTCGAGCGTGAGCCGACTCGAGCTAGGTAACGTGAGCCGACTCGAGCTAGGTAACGTGAGCCGACTCGAGCTCGGTAACGTGAGCCGACTCGAGCTCGGTAACGTGAGCCGACTCTAGCTCGGTAACGTGGTAACGTGAGCCGACTCGAGCTAGGTAACGTGAGCCGACTCGAGCTAGGTAACGGTAACGTGAGCCGACTCGAGCTCGGTAACGTGAGCCGACTCGAGCTCGGTAACGTGAGCCGACTCGAGCTAACGTGGTAACGTGAGCCGACTCGAGCGACTAACGGTAACGTGAGCCGACTCGAGCTAGGTAACGTGAGCCGACTCTAGCTAGGTAACGTGGTAACGTGAGCCGACTTTAGCTAGGTAACGTGGTAACGTGAGCCGACTCTAGCTAGGTAACGTGGTAACGTGAGCCGACTCGAGCTAGGTAACGTGAGCCGACTCGAGCTCGGTAACGTGGTAACGTGAGCCGACTCGAGCTCGGTAACGCGAGCCGACTCTAGCTAGGTAACGTGGTAACGTGAGCCGACTCTAGCTAGGTAACGTGGTAACGTGAGCCGAGCTAACGTGAGCCGACGTGCTAGGTAACGTGAGCCGACTCTAGCTAGGTAACGTGAGCCGACTCTAGCTAGGTAACGTGGTAACGTGAGCCGACTCTAGCTAGGTAACGTGAGTAACGTGAGCCGACGTGAGCTAGGTAACGTGAGCCGACTCGAGCTCGGTAACGTGAGCCGACTCGAGCTCGGTAACGTGAGCCGACTCTAGCTCGGTAACGTGAGCCGACTCTAGCTAGGTAACGTGAGCCGAGCCGACGAGCTAGGTAACGTGAGCCGACTCGAGCTAGGTAACGTGAGCCGACTCGAGCTAGGTAACGTGAGCCGACTCGAGCTAGGTAACGTGAGCCGACTCTAGCTCGGTAACGTGGTAACGTGAGCCGACTCGAGCTAGGTAATGTGAGCCGACTCGAGCTCGGTAACGTGGTAACGTGAGCCGACTCTAGCTAGGTAACGTGAGCCGACTCGAGCTAGGTAACGTGAGCCGACTCGAGCTCGGTAACGTGAGCCGTCTCGAGCTCGGTAACGTGAGCCGACTCTAGCTAGGTAACGTGAGCCGACTCGAGCTAGGTAACGTGAGCCGACTCGAGCTCGGTAACGTGAGCCGTCTCGAGCTCGTTAACGTGAGCCGACTCTAGCTAGGTAACGTGAGCCGACTCGAGCTAGGTAACGTGAGCCGACTCGAGCTCGGTAACGTGAGCCGTCTCGAGCTCGGTAACGTGAGCCGTCTCGAGCTAGGTAACGTGAGCCGACTCGAGCTAGGTAACGTGAGCCGACTAGCTAGGTAACGTGAGCCGACTAGCTAGGTAACGTGAGCCGACTAGCTCTGTAACGTGAGCCGACTAGCTCTGTAACGTGAGCCGACTAGCTCGGTAACGTGAGCCGACTAGCTCGGTAACGTGAGCCGACTAGCTCGGTAACGTGAGCCGACTCGAGCTAGGTAACGTGAGCCGACTCGAGCTCGGTAACGTGAGCCGACTCGAGCTCGGTAACGTGAGCCGACTCGAGCTCGGTAACGTGAGCCGTCTCGAGCTAGGTAACGTGAGCCGACTAGCTAGGTAACGTGAGCCGACTAGCTCGGTAACGTGAGCCGACTAGCTCGGTAACGTGAACCGACTAGCTCGGTAACGTGAGCCGACTAGCTCGGTAACGTGACATCCCACCTGGGAGGCCCTGCTCTCCTCTATGTTAAGTGTTCTACCAGCACCTTAACAGGTAAATAAATGTGTTTCTTTCCCCTCTAGATTACATCTAATGGCAACAGATTTTCATCCGAACACGCTGAGCTGAGCAGTGGGGTCCAAGCCCAATGCTGCGATACACACCAACACCAGTCCATTGAGATATGACTGTGTAAATGCATTTGTGACGCTGAGCTGAGCAGTGGGGTCCAATGCTGCGATACACACCAACACCAGTCCATTGAGATATGACTGTGTAAATGCATTTGTGACGCTGAGCTGAGCAGTGGGGTCCAAGCCCAATGCTGCGATACACACCAACACCAGTCCATTGAGATATGACTGTGTATTGTCCTTGTTTCTCCGGTCAGGTATTTCTCCAGACTGACACAACAGGGACATTGTATCAGAGTGTATTGGTGGACCAGGACAGTCCAGTCAACGCTGACCTACTACTGGACCAGTCTGGACAGAATGTCTACGTCCTCACTGATGGCAAGGTAACACCTAGCCTCTAACCCATAGACCCTAACCCCTAGCCACTACCCCTAGCCACTACCCCCTAGCCACTACCCCTAGACCCTAACACCTAGCCACTACCCCTAGACCCTAACACCTAGCCACTACCCCTAGAGCCTAACACCTAGCCACTACCCCTAGAGCCTAACACCTAGCCACTACCCCTAGAGCCTAACACCTAGCCACTACCCCTAGACCCTGACACCTAGCCACTACGCCTAGACCCACTCTGTATCAGAGTGTATTGGTGGACCAGGACAGTCCAGTCAACGCTGACCTACTACTGGACCAGTCTGGACAGAATGTCCTCACTGACGGCAAGGTAGACCCTATCCCCTACACTTAGACCCTAACCCTTAGCCCTTCTATATCCTCACTGATGGCAAGGTAGACCCTATCCCCTACACTTAGACCCTAACCCTTAGCCCCTCTATATCCTCACTGACGGCAAGGTAGACCCTATCCCCTCAGTACCACTAGCTACCATAGCCCAGTGCTTTTTTGTCCAGGAGATTAGACAGTATTTTTAGTCCAGGAGATTAGACAGTATTTTTAGTCCAGGAGATTAGACAGTATTTTTAGTCCAGGAGATTAGACAGTATTTTTAGTCCAGGAGATTAGACAGTATTTTTAGTCCAGGAGATTAGACAGTGTTTTTTAGTCCAGGAGATTAGACAGTATTTTTAGTCCAGGAGATTAGACAGTATTTTAGTCCAGGAGATTCGACAGTATTTTTAGTCCAGGAGATTAGACAGTATTTTTAGTCCAGGAGATTAGACAGTATTTTAGTCCAGGAGATTAAGACAGTATTTTTAGTCCAGGAGATTAGACAGTATTTTTAGTCCAGGAGATTAGACAGTATTTTTAGTCCAGGAGATTAGACAGTATTTTTAGTCCAGGAGATTAGACAGTATTTTTAGTCCAGGAGATTAGACAGTGTTTTTAGTCCAGGAGATTAGACAGTATTTTTAGTCCAGGAGATTAGACAGTATTTTAGTCCAGGAGATTCGACAGTATTTTTAGTCCAGGAGATTAGACAGTATTTTTAGTCCAGGAGATTAGACAGTATTTTAGTCCAGGAGATTAGACAGTATTTTTAGTCCAGGAGATTAGACAGTATTTTAGTCCAGGAGATTAGACAGTATTTTTAGTCCAGGAGATTAGACAGTATTTTTAGTCCAGGAGATTAGACAGTATTTTTAGTCCAGGAGATTAGACAGTATTTTTAGTCCAGAAAGTTCAGGAAAATATATCTCACTATTTAATGTATTTATTTGTGTTTTTACTTTTCTCCTTCTGTCTTTTAGTTCCATGTGGATAATAGACCTGATGTATTTTGTCTTATCTTGACTTGAGATCTGTAGAGTTGATAATGTAGAGAACTAATCTGTCTCTCTCTCAGGTGTCCAAGGTGTCTGTATCTCAGTGTGAACAGCAGCCTGACTGCCAGTCCTGTCTGTCTGTCAGAGACCCTCACTGTGGCTGGTGTGTCCTGGAGGGAAGGTACTGTACACCCACACAGAACACATTACAGCATCACCTATTTTATTGGTACCACAGTGGATAAACCAGACCAGAACACAGTCTCTGCTGTCTCCATGGTAATATGTGTTAACAACCAGACCAGAACACAGTCTCTGCTGTCTCCATGGTAACCTGTGCTAACAACCAGACCAGAACACAGTCTCTGCTGTCTCCATGGTAATCTGTGTTAACAACCAGACTAAAACACAGTCTCTGCTGTCTCCATGGTAACCTGTGTTAACAACCAGACCAGAACACAGTCTCTGCTGTCTCCATGGTAATCTGTGTTAACAACCAGACCAGAACACAGTCTCTGCTCTCTCCATGGTAATCTGTGTTAACAACCAGACCAGAACACAGTCTCTGCTGTCTCCATGGTAATCTGTGTTAACAACCAGACTAGAACGCAGTCTCTGCTGTCTCCATGGTAATCTGTGTTAACAACCAGACCAGAACACAGTCTCTGCTGTCTCCATGGTAACCTGTGTTAACAATCAGACTAGAACACAGTCTCTGCTGTCTCCATGGTAATCTATGTTTATTTTCCTTTATTCAGATGTAGTCGTCGAATGGAGTGTAGTCGTGAGGGTCAAGCCAACCACTGGCTGTGGAGCTACCAGCCTGCCAACCAGCCTGCCAACCAGTGTGTGACTGTCCAGAGCTTGGAGCCTGCCATCCAAAGCAGAGAGGAGGAGACTCAGGTGGGTGAACTGTGGCAATATAGTGACTCAGGTGGGTGAACTGTGGCAGTATAGTATTGAATAAAGTCGGGGAACTGTGGCAGTATAGTGACTCAGGTGGGTGAACTGTGGCAGTATAGTGACTCAGGTGGGTGAACTGTGGCAGTATAGTGACTCAGGTGGGTGAACTGTGGCAGTATAGTGACTCAGGTGGGTGAACTGTGGCAGTATAGTGACTCAGGTGGGGAACTGTGGCAGTATAGTGACTCAGGTGGGTGAACTGTGGCAGTATAGTGACTCAGGTGGGTGAACTGTGGCAGTATAGTGACTCAGGTGGGTGAACTGTGGCAGTATAGTGACTCAGGTGGGTGAACTGTGGCAGTATAGTGACTCAGGTGGGTGAACTGTGGCAGTATAGTGACTCAGGTGGGTGAACTGTGGCAGTATAGTGACTCAGGTGGGTGAACTGTGGCAGTATAGTGACTCAGGTGGGTGAACTGTGGCAGTATAGTGACTCAGGTGGGTGAACTGTGGCAGTATAGTGACTCAGGTGGGTGAACTGTGGCAGTATAGTGACTCAGGTGGGTGAACTGTGGCAGTATAGTGACTCAGGTGGGTGAACTGTGGCAGTATAGTGACTCAGGTGGGTGAACTGTGGCAGTATAGTGACTCAGGTGGGTGAACTGTGGCAGTATAGTGACTCAGGTGGGTGAACTGTGGCAGTATAGTGACTCAGGTGGGTGAACTGTGGCAGTATAGTGACTCAGGTGGGGAACTGTGGCAGTATAGTGACTCAGGTGGGTGAACTGTGGCAGTATAGTGACTCAGGTGGGTGAACTGTGGCAGTATAGTGACTCAGGTGGGTGAACTGTGGCAGTATAGTGACTCAGGTGGGTGAACTGTGGCAGTATAGTATTGAATAAAGTCGGGGAACTCAAAATATTGTTCCTCTAATTGCTGTTCTTGATTCAGGAAAATCAGTGTCTCATTAAGACCTGACAAACCAGGTAACTTCTCTAGCCAATCAATACAACGACATATCAACTCATGCCTTGTTTTTACTAAAAATATTTATCAATGGAGTAAAAACATGGCATGAGATGATTATGTAGAAACAGGTTGAGACTGACTGAGAAGAAAAAGGCCCTTTTACTTCAGGATACTCCAAACATAGTTGAGTTAAAGTTCCTTGTTGTTTCCTCTCCCAGGTTTCTCTTGTTGTGGCCCTGCTGCCCACGCTGTCAGAGGAGGAGGAGTCTCTATCCTGCTCCTTTGGAACCCTCGCCCCTCAACCAGCTGTCGTTACGGGAACCACCATAACCTGTCAATCACCCCTGCCTGAGCTCCTCCCACCCAGCCCACCAGGAAGTGGTAAGCGGACATTTTATTTAAAGTTTTGTATAAAAATATATCTGTAAATCTTTTTATTTTTTTATATATTTGATTATTTATCCAGGTTAGTCTTGTTGAGATACAATACCATGACAGACTTAGTCCAAGACAGCCAGGTTATCACATGACTAGATTTATTTTGATCCGTTTTGAGTATGTTGGTCATGTAGTGTATCTATACCTGGTTGATACTGTTGGTCATGTAGTGTATCTCTACCTGGTTAGAACATACACTACATGACCAAAAGTATGCTCCACGCTGTCAGGACCCACTGGCAGACTTGACCATAAGTTGCTCTTCATGCCTCGTTTTAGTGAAGGATTTCTCCCCACTTGTCATCCAAGCCTCCCACTGAACACGGAGATGCCACCTTAAATGCACGATTTATACTGATGTCGAGTGGCTGCAAAACTTTGGGCCATCTGCTTTTCTTCCCTCTGAAAGCATTTTGTTGTCTTTTTGCACTGAGTCAGTTCCTCACGCTGCTGTTTCCAACGCTTGTCAGACTCAGGAGGCCAAGCTCCCATGCCTGCTCTCTTTCCTTTTCCAACAGCCAGATCGATCGCCTTCAACTTGGAAAGCTGCATCATATGCATTTCTCCCTTTGCCGTGATGAGGGTGACAAAAATGACTACCAGTAATCAGAATGATGGGAAGTTTTATTTAAAGTTTTGTATAAAAATATATCTGTAACGGTTTTTAGTTTTTTGGCGGCATTTGATTATTTATCCAGGTGAAAGTCTTGAAAAATCCATAAATTAGTCCAAGTCGTTGTATAAACCGTTTTGAGTAAGAGGTTCAAAGCGTGGGAATAAAGTAGCGGCTTATAGTCCGGAAATTACGGTATGTTCTAACAAGGTATAGATACACTACATGGACCGAAAGTATGTGGACAGCTGCTCGTCGAACTTCTCATTCCAAAAATCATGGGTATTACCCACTGGCAGTTGACCATAAGTTGCTGCTATAACAGCCTCCACTCTTCTGGGAAGGCTTTCCACTAGATGTTGGAACATTGCTGCTATAACAGCCTCCACTCTTCTGGGAAGGCTTTCCACTAGATGTTGAACATTGCTGCAAACAGCCTCCATCTCTTCTGGGAAGGCTTTCCTCTAGATGTTGAACATTGTCTTTTTAACAGCCTCCACTCTTCAGGAAGGCTTTCCCAGATGTTGGAACATTGCTGCTATAACAGCCTCCACTCTTCTGGGAAGGCTTTCACTAGATGTTGGAACATTGCTGCTTTAACAGCCTCCACTCTTCTGGGAAGGCTTTCCACTAGATGTTGAACATTGCTGCTATAACAGCCTCCACTCTTCTGGGAAGGCTTTCCACTAGATGTTGGAAAATTGCTGCTATAACAGCCTCCACTCTTCTGGGAATGCTTTCCATAGATGTTGGAACATTGCTGCTATAACAGCCTCCACTCTTCTGGGAAGGCTTTCAGATGTGGGAAACATTGCTGCTTATAGTCCGGAACAGCCTCCACTCTTCTGGGAAGGCTTTCCACTAAATATGTGGAACATTGCTGCTATAACAGCTCATTCCAAAATCACTGGGTATTTCCACTAGATGTTGGAACATTGCTGCTATAACAGCCTCCACTCTTCTGGGAAGGCTTTCCACTAGATGTAGGAACATTGCTGCTATAACAGCCTCCGCTCTTCTGGGAAGGCTTTCCACTAGATGTTGGAACATTGCTGCTATAACAGCCTCCACTCTTCTGGGAAGGCTTTCCACTAGATGTTGGAACATTGCTGCTATAACAGCCTCCACTCTTCTGGGAAGGCTTTCACTAGATGTTGGAACATTGCTGTCGGGACTTCCCATTCAGACACGAGAATTAGTGAGGTCGGGTACTGATTTTGGGTGATTAGTCCTGGCTCGCCGTTCTGCATTCTAATTAATCCCAAATGTTTTCGTTAGGATTGAGGTCAGTGCTCTGTGCAGGCCAGTCAAGTTCTTCCACACTGATATCGACAAACCATTTCTGTATGGACCTCGCTTGGTGCACGGGAGCATTATCATGCTGAAACAGGAAAGGGCCATCCCCCAAACTGTTGCTACAAAGTTGGAAGGACAGAATCTTGTAGAGCGTCATTGTATGCTGTAGCATTTAGATTTCCCTTCACTGGAACTAAGGGGCCTGAACCATGAAAAACAGCTCCAGACCATTATTCCTCCTCCACCAAACTTTACAGTTGGCACTATGCATTGGGGCAGGTAGCGTTCTTATGGCATCCGCCTTATCCCACTGCCAGATGGTGAAGTGTGATTCATCACTCCAGAGAACGCGTTTCCACTGCTCCAGAGAACGGACTACTTCTGTATGAAGCGCGTCACTTCCTGTTTGACTTTTTGCATGTAAGCAGGAAGCAAGAAGATAGAGTTATGGTCTGATTGGCCGAATGGAGGTTAAATTTAAAGGCAATGCTACCAGATACTATTTGAGAGTATGTAAACCTCTGACCCACTGGGAATGTGATGAAAGAAATAAAAGCTGAAATAAATCCCTCTCTCTGCTATTATTCTGACATTTCACATTCTTAAAATAAATAAAGTGGTGATCCTAACTGACCTAAAACAGAAACAGGAATTTTTTACTAGGATTACATGTCAGAAATGGTGAAAAACTGAGTTTAAATGTATTTGGCTAAGGTGTATGTAAACTTCCGACTTCAACTGTGTGTGTATATATACCGTTGGGCAAAAGAGTATTTAGTCAGCCACCAATTGTGCAAGTTCTCCCACTTCAAAAGATGATAAGAGGCCTGTAATTTTCATCATAGGGTCACTTCAACTATGACAGACAAAATGAGAAGAAAAAAATCCAGAAAATCACATTGTAGGATTTTTAATGAATTTATTTGCAAATTATGGTGGAAAATAAGTATTTGGTCACCTACCAACAAGCAAGATTTCTGGCTCTCACAGACCTGTAACTTCTTCTTTAAGAGGCTCCTCTGTCCTCCACTCGTTACCTGTATTAATGGCACCTGTTTGAACTTATCAGTATAAAAGACACCTGTCCACAACCTCAAACAGTCACACTCCAAACTCCACTATGGCCAAGACCAAAGAGCTGTCAAAGGACACCAGAAGAAGTTACAATGATGAGGGAGGTACACGCCCCTCTGATGAGGGAGGTACACGCCCCTCTGATGAGGGAGGTACACGCCCCTCTGATGAGGGAGGTACACGCCCCTCTGATGAGGGAGGTACACGCCCCTCTGATGCGGGAGGTACACGCCCCTCTGATGCGGGAGGTAACACGCCCCTCTGATGCGGGAGGTAACACGCCCCTCTGTGTACAGTAGTCCTATTATAAAGAGAACTGGGATTGTTATTCATTCTTTAACGTTATTTTTTTTCTGTCCAACATCGAAACAAGTCGGATGTGTGATACAGCGCCTTCGGAAGGGAATTCAGACCCCTTCTCTTTTTTCCACGTTTTGTTAGGTTACAGCCTTATTCTAAAATGGATTAAATGGTTTGTTTTCCTCATTAATCTATACACATTACCCCATAATAGCAAAGCAAAACACGTTTTAGACATTTTTGCCAAGGTATTTTATTTTCAGATCTTTCCAGATCTTTTCAGATCTTTCAGGTTCAAGTCCAGACTCTGGCTGGGCCACTCAAAGACATTCAGAGACTTGTCCCGAAGCCACTCCTGCTTTGTCTTGGCTGTGTGCTTGGGGTCGTTGTCCTATTGGAAGGGGAACCTTCGCCCCAGTCTGAGGTCCTGAGCACTCTGGAGAAGGTTTTCATCAAGGATCTCTCTGTTCTTTACTTCGTTCATCTTTCCCTTGATCCTGACTCGTCTCCCAGTCCCTGCTGCTGAAAAACATCCCCACAGAATGATGCTGCCTCCATCATGCTTCACCGTAGGGATGGTGCCAGGTTTCTTCCAGACGTGACACTTCGCATTCAGGACAAACAGTTCAATCTTGGTTTCATCAGAACAGAGAATCTTGTTTCTCGTGGTCTGAGAGTCCTTTAGGTGCCTTTTGGCAATCTCCAAGCGGGCTGTCATGTGCCTTTTACTGAGGACTGGCTTTAGTCTGGCCACTCTACCACAAAGGCCTGATTGGTGGAGTGCTGCAGAGATGGTTGTCCTTCTGGAAGGTTCTCCCATCTCCACAGAGGAAGTCTAGATCTCTGCCAGAGTGAACATTGGGTTCACATTGGGTTCTTGGTCACCCCGATTGTTCAGTTTGGCCGGGCGGCCAGCTCTAGGAAGAGTCTTGGTGGTTCCAAACTTCTTTCATTTGAGAATGATGGAGGTCACTGTGTTCTTGGGGACATTCAATGCTGCAGAAATGATTTGGCACCCTTCCCCAGATCTCAGCCTCGACACACTCCTGTCTCGGAGCTCTACGGACAATTCCTTCAACCTTATGGCTTGGTTTTTGCTCTGACGGTGCATGTCAACTGTGGGACCTTATATAGACAGGTGTGTGCCTTTCCAAATCATGTCCAATCAACTCTAGTCAAGTTGTAGAAACATCTCAAGGATGATCAATGGAAACAGGATGCACCTGAGCTCAATTTCAAGTCTCATAGCAAAGGGCCTGAATACTTACACACACATAAGGTGTTTTTTAATTTAATTTTGAATACATTTGCTAAATTTTCTAAATATCTATTTTCGCTTCGTCATTATGGGGTATTGTGTATAGATTGCATTCAATCCATTTTTAGAATAAGGCTGTAACGTAACAAAATGTGGAAAAGGTTTCTGAATGTTAACGTGTCCCTGTCCCTGTAGACCACGTGTCCCTGTCCTGAATGTTAACGTGTCCCTGTCCCTGTAGACCACGTGTCCCTGTCCTGAATGTTAACGTGTCCCTGTCCCTGTAGACCACGTGTCTCCTGTCCCTGTAGACCACATGTCCCTGTCCTGAATGTTAACGTGTCCCTGTCCCTGTAGACCACGTGTCCCTGTCCTGAATGTTAACGTGTCCCTGTCCCTGTAGACCACGTGTCCCTGTAGACCACGTGTCCCTGTCCCTGTAGACCACGTGTCCCTGTTCTGAATGTTAACCTGTCTCCTGTCCCTGTAGACCACGTGTCCCTGTCCCTGTAGACCATGTGTCCCTGTCCCTGTAGACCACGTGTCCCTGTCCTGAATGTTAATGTGTCTCCTGTCCCTGTAGACCACGTGTCCCTGTCCCTGTAGACCACGTGTCCCTGTCCCTGTAGACCACGTGTCCCTGTTCTGAATGTTAACGTGTCCCTGTCCCTGTAGACCACGTGTCCCTGTCCCTGTAGACCACGTGTCCCTGTCCCTGTAGACCACGTGTCCCTGTCCCTGTAGACCACGTGTCCCTGTTCTGAATGTTAACGTGTCCCTGTCCCTGTAGACCACGTGTCCCTGTCCCTGTAAGATTATGTGTCTCTGTCCCTGTAGACCCCTGTCCTGAATGTTAATCCCTGTCCCTGTAGACCACGTGTCCCTGTCCCTGTAGACCACGTGTCCCTGTCCCTGTAGACCACGTGTCCCTGTCCTGAATGTTAATGTGTCTCCTGTCCCTGTAGACCACGTGTCCCTGTCCTGAATGTTAATGTGTCTCCTGTCCCTGTAGACCATGTGTCCCTGTAGACCACGTGTCCCTGTCCCTGTAGACCACGTGTCCCTGTCCTGAATGTTAATGTGTCTCCTGTCCCTGTAGACCACGTGTCCCTGTAGACCACGTGTCCCTGTCCTGAATGTTAACCTGTCTCCTGTCCCTGTAGACCACGTGTCCCTGTTCTGAATGTTAACGTGTCCCTGTCCCTGTAGACCACGTGTCCCTGTCCTGAATGTTAATGTGTCTCCTGACCCTGTAGACCACGTGTCCCTGTCCTGAATGTTAATGTGTCTCCTGTCCCTGTAGACCACGTGTCCCTGTCCTGAATGTTAACGTCTCTCCTGTCCCTGTAGACCACGTGTCCCTGTAGACCACGTGTCCCTGTCCCTGTAGACCACGTGTCCCTGTCCTGAATGTTAATGTGTCTCCTGTCCCTGTAGACCACGTGTCCCTGTCCTGAATGTTAACGTCTCTCCTGTCCCTGTAGACCACGTGTCCCTGTAGACCACGTGTCCCTGTCCCTGTAGACCACGTGTCCCTGTCCTGAATGTTAACGTCTCTCCTGTCCCTGTAGACCACGTGTCCCTACGTGTGTCTGTGATGTTCAGAGACGTGACCATCTCTAGCAGTGACCTCATCTTCTACGACTGTCGAGCTGTGGGGCGACTCAACATCACCTCCCCGTAAGAGATACACACACATACACACCGTACACACACACACACACCGTACACACACACACACACCGTACACACACACAACACACACACACACACACCGTACACACACACACACACACACCGTACACACACACACACACCGTACACACACACACACCGTAAACACACACACACGTGTTTTCAATGTGTTGTGTTGTTGTTGATATAGGGTCTGTGTTGTTGTTGATATAGGGTCTGTGTTGTGTTGTTGTTGTTGATATAGGGTCTGTGTTGTGTTGTTGTTGTTGATATAGGGTCTGTGTTGTTGTTGTTGATATAGGGTCTGTGTTGTTGTTGATATAGGGTCTGTGTTGTTGTTGATATAGGGTCTGTGTTGTGTTGTTGTTGATATAGGGTCTGTGTTGTTGTTGATATAGGGTTGTTGTTGTGTTGTTGTTGATATAGGGTCTGTGTTGTTGTTGATATAGGGTCGTTGTTGTTGTTGATATAGGGTCGTTGTTGTTGTTGATATAGGGTCGTTGTTGTTGATATAGGGTCGTTGTTGTTGATATAGGGTCTGTGTTGTTGTTGATATAGGGTCTGTGTTGTTGTTGATATAGGGTCTGTGTTGTTGTTGATATAGGGTCTGTGTTGTTGTTGATATAGGGTCTGTGTTGTTGTTGATATAGGGTCTGTGTTGTGTTGTTGTTGATATAGGGTCGTTGTTGTGTTGTTGTTGATATAGGGTTGTTGTTGTGTTGTTGTTGATATAGGGTCGTTGTTGTTGATATAGGGTCGTTGTTGTTGTTGATATAGGGTCGTTGTTGTTGTTGATATAGGGTCGTTGTTGTTGTTGATATAGGGTCTGTTGTTGTTGTTGATATAGGGTCGTTGTTGTTGATATAGGGTCGTTGTTGTTGATATAGGGTCTGTGTTGTTGTTGTTGATATAGGGTCTGTGTTGTTGTTGTTGATATAGGGTCTGTGTTGTGTTGTTGTTGATATAGGGTCTGTGTTGTGTTGTTGTTGTTGATATAGGGTCTGTGTTGTTGTTGATATAGGGTCTGTGTTGTTGTTGATATAGGGTCTGTGTTGTTGTTGATATAGGGTCTGTGTTGTTGTTGATATAGGGTCTGTGTTGTTGTTGATATAGGGTTGTTGTTGTTGATATAGGGTCTGTGTTGTTGTTGTTGATATAGGGTCTGTGTTGTTGTTGTTGATATAGGGTCTGTGTTGTGTTGTTGTTGATATAGGGTCTGTGTTGTGTTGTTGTTGTTGATATAGGGTCTGTGTTGTTGTTGATATAGGGTCTGTGTTGTTGTTGATATAGGGTCTGTGTTGTGTTTTTCATGTCAGCAATCACCTTTTCAAGATGTATAACTTTTTTTAAATACAGAAATACTGGCGGTATACTGCGTTTTGCATGATATGTTAGACTCCATACAGTATCTAAACCCATATATTAGACCCCATACAGTATCTAAACCCATATATTAGACCCCATACAGTATCTAAACCCATATATTATACCCCATACAGTATCTAAATCCCATACAGTATCTAAATCCCATACAGTATCTAAATCCATATATTAGACCCCATACAGTATCTAAACCCATATATTAGACCCCATACAGTATCTAAACCCATATATTAGACCCCATACAGTATCTAAACCCATATATTAGACCCCATACAGTATCTAAACCCATATATTAGACCCCATACAGTATCTAAATGTGTTATATTAGATACAGTATCTAAACCCATATATTAGACCCCATACAGTATCTAAACCCATATATTAGACCCCATACAGTATCTAAACCCATATATTAGACCCCATACAGTATCTAAATCCATATATTAGACCCATACAGTATCTAAATCCATATATTAGACCCCATACAGTATCTGTGTTGTATCTAAACCCATATATTAGACCCCATACAGTATCTTATATTGACCCCATACAGTATCTGTGTTGTTAGTTGATACAGTATCTAAACCCATATATTAGACCCCATACAGTATCTAAATCCATATATTAGACCCATACAGTATCTAAATCCATACATTAGACCCCATACAGTATCTAAACCCCATACAGTATCTAAATCCATATATTAGACCCCATACAGTATCTAAACCCATATATTAGACCCCATACAGTATCTAAACCCATATATTAGACCCCATACAGTATCTAAATCCATATATTAGACCCCATACAGTATCTAAACCCATATATTAGACCCATACAGTATCTAAACCCATATATTGTTGTCTAAACCCATATATTAGACCCCATACAGTATCTAAACCCATATATTAGACCCATACAGTATCTAAATCCCATACAGTATCTAAATCCCATACAGTATCTAAATCCCATACAGTATCTAAACCCCATACAGTATCTAAATCTGTATATTAGACCCCATACAGTATCTAAATCCCATACAGTATCTAAATCCATATATTAGACTCCATACAGTATCTAAACCCCATACAGTATCTAAACCCATATATTAGACCCCATACAGTATCTAAATCCATATATTAGACCCCATACAGTATCTAAACCCATATATTAGACTCCATACAGTATCTAAATCCCATACAGTATCTAAACCCATATATTAGACCCCATACAGTATCTAAACCCCATACAGTATCTAAACCCATATATTAGACCCCATACAGTATCTAAATCCATATATTAGACCCATACAGTATCTAAACCCATATATTAGACCCCATACAGTATCTAAACCCATATATTAGACCCCATACAGTATCTAAATCCCATACAGTATCTAAACCCATATGTTAGACCCCATACAGTATCTAAACCCCATACAGTATCTAAACCCATATATTAGACCCCATACAGTATCTAAACCCCATACAGTATCTAAACCCATATATTAGACCCCATGTTATCTAAACCCCATACAGTATCTAAACCCATATATTAGACCCCATACAGTATCTAAACCCATATATTAGACCCCATACAGTATCTAAACCCATATATTAGACCCCATACAGTATCTAAACCCATATATTAGACCCCATACAGTATCTAAACCCATATATTAGACCCCATACAGTATCTAAATCCATATATTAGACCCATACAGTATCTAAATCTGTATATTAGACCCCATACAGTATCTAAATCCCATACAGTATCTAAATCCATATATTAGACTCCATACAGTATCTAAATCCATATATTAGACCCATACAGTATCTAAACCCATATATTAGACCCCATACAGTATCTAAACCCATATATTAGATACAGTATCTAAATCCCATACAGTATCTAAATCTGTATATTAGACCCCATACAGTATCTGTCCATATATTAGACCCCATACAGTATCTGTGTTGTTATTATACCCCATACAGTATCTAAACCCCATACAGTATCTAAACCCATTATTGATACAGTATCTAAATCCCATACAGTATCTAAACCATATATTAGATACAGTATCTAAACCCTACAGTATTAAACCCATATATTATACCCCATACAGGGTCTGTGTTGACCCCACAGTATCTAAACCCATATATTAGACCCCATACAGTATCTGTTATTAGTTACAGTATCTAAACCCATGTGTTGACCCCATACAGTATCTGTTATATTAGACCCCTACAGTATCTAAATCCATATGTTAGACCCCATACAGTATCTAAACCCATATATTATACCCCATACAGTATCTAAACCCATATATTGATATACAGTATCTAAACCCATATATTAGACCCCATACAGTATCTTATATTAGGGTCAGTATCTAAACCCATATATTAGACCCCATACAGTATCTAAACCCATATATTAGACCCCATACAGTATCTGTGTTACAGTATCTAAATTGATATATTAGACCCCATACAGTATCTAAACCCATATATTAGACCCCATACAGTATCTGTGTATATTAGACCCCATACAGTATCTGTGTTACAGTATCTAAATCCATATATTAGACCCCATACAGTATCTAAACCCATATATTAGACCCCATACAGTATCTAAACCCCATACAGTATCTAAACCCATATATTAGACCCCATACAGTATCTAAACCCATATATTAGACCCCATACAGTATCTAAACCCATATATTAGACCCCATACAGTATCTAAACCCATATATTAGACCCCATACAGTATCTAAACCCATATATTAGACCCCATACAGTATCTAAACCCATATATTAGACCCCATACAGTATCTAAACCCATATATTAGACCCCATACAGTATCTAAACCCCATACAGTATCTAAATCCATATATTAGACCCCATACAGTATCTAAATCCCATACAGTATCTAAACCCATATATTAGACCCCATACAGTATCTAAACCCATATATTAGACCCCATACAGTATCTAAATCCATATATTAGACCCCATACAGTATCTAAACCCATATGTCTCTCCTGTGTTTAGGTGTATGGCGTGTGTGGGCAGTGTGTGGCCATGCAACTGGTGTGTCCTGGGTGGGCTGTGTACCCACAACAACAGCAGTTGTCCCAGGCAGCACACCATACACAACTCACTGGTAAGACATCCCCAGACCCTGTCTACCAGGCCTTAGTAACAACCCCAGACCCTGTCTACCAGGCCTTAGTAACAACCCCAGACCCTGTCTACCAGGCCTTAGTAACAACCCCAGACCCTGTCCACCAGGCCTTAGTAACAACCCCAGACCCTGTCTACCAGGCCTTAGTAACAACCCCAGAGCCTATCCACCAGGCCTTAGTAACAACCCCAGACCCTGTCTACCAGGCCTTAGTAACAACCCCAGACCCTGTCTACCAGGCCTTAGTAACAACCCCAGACCCTGTCCACCAGGCCTTAGTAACAACCCCAGACCCTGTCTACCAGGCCTTAGTAACAACCCCAGACCCTATCCACCAGGCCTTAGTAACAACCCCAGACCCTGTCTACCAGGCCTTAGTAACAACCCCAGACCCTATCCACCAGGCCTTAGTAACAACCCCAGACCCTGTCTACCAGGCCTTAGTAACAACCCTAGACCCTGTCTACCAGGCCATAGTAACAACCCCAGACCCTGTCTACCAGGCCTTAGTAACAACCCCAGACCCTGTCTACCAGGCCTTAGTAACAACCCCAGACCCTGTCTACCAGGCCTTAGTAACACCCCCAGACCCTGTCTACCAGGCCTTAGTAACAACCCCAGACCCTGTCTACCAGGCCTTAGTAACAACCCCAGACCCTGTCTACCAGGCCTTAGTAACAACCCCAGACCCTGTCTACCAGGCCTTAGTAACAACCCCAGACCCTGTCCACCAGGCCTTAGTAACAACCCCAGACCCTGTCTACCAGGCCTTAGTAACACCCCCAGACCCTGTCTACCAGGCCTTAGTAACACCCTCAGACCCTATCCACCAGGCCTTAGTAACAACCCCAGACCCTTAGTAACAACCCCAGACCCTTAGTAACAACCCAGACCCTTAGTAACAACAACCCCAGACCCTTAGTAACAACCCCAGACCCTGTCTACCAGGCCTTGATTGTTGTTTTCTACACACAGCCTCTCCTTCTCTCCATTTTGTGCCGTTCCGTTCCAATATAATAATCCCCCCTGCCACCACTAGGAGCAGCAGTTGGAGCCGCGGGGTGCAGACTCGTGTCCCTTTGTGTGGGCTCTACAGAGCTCTCCTCTGGTCCCCATGGGCTTCCTGTCCCCTCTGACCCTACTGGGCAGAAACCTGGACGTGTTTCAGGTATGTTTTTACTTTACATGTGGACAAAGATAACGCCACATCCAGGGTTTATAAGTGATCAATAAATATGTGCATGAAACATTTAGAATAATCTGAACTGTCTGGTTAATCTAGGGGGTTTACTGAAACATTTAGAATAATCTGTACTGTCTGGTTAATCTAGGGGGGTTTACTGAAACATTTAGAATAATCTGCACTGTCTGGTTAATCTAGGGGGTTTACTGAAACATTTAGAATAATCTGTACTGTCTGGTTAATCTAGGGGGTTTACTGAAACATTTAGAATAATCTGTACTGTCTGTTAACTAGGGGTTTACTGAAACATTTAGAATAATCTGTACTGTCTGGTTAATCTAGGGGGTTTACTGAAACATTTAGAATAATCTGTACTGTCTGGTTAATCTAGGGGGTTTACTGAAACATTTAGAATAATCTGTACTGTCTGGTTAATCTAGGGGGTTTACTGAAACATTTAGAATAATCTGTACTGTCTGGTTAATCTAGGGGGTTTACTGAAACATTTAGAATAATCTGTACTGTCTGGTTAACAGGGGTTTACTGAAACATAGAATAATCTGTACTGTCTGGTTAATCTAGGGGTTTACTGAAACATTTAGAATAATCTGTACTGTCTGGTTAATCTAGGGGTTTACTGAAACATTTAGAATAATCTGCCCACTGTCTGGTTAATCTAGGGGTTTACTGAAACATTTAGAATAATCTGTACTGTCTGGTTAATCTAGGGGTATACAACAAACATCTCTCCTCTCCCCTCTCTCTCTTCTCCTCCTCCTCCCTTTACTGAAACATTTAGAATAATCTGTACTGTCTGATTAATCTAGGGGGTTTACTGAAACATTTACAGTAATCTGCCCTGTCTGGTTAATCTAGGGGGTTTACTGAAACATTTAGAATAATCTGTACTGTCTGGTTAATCTAGGGGGTTTACTGAAACATTTAGAATAATCTGCCCTGGCTGGTTAATCTAGGGGGTTTACTGAAACATTTAGAATAATCTGAACTGTCTGGTTAATCTAGGGGGTTTACTGAAACATTTAGAATAATCTGTACTGTCTGGTTAATCTAGGGGGTTTACTGAAACATTTAGAATAATCTGCACTGTCTGGTTAATCTGACACAGAGACAGGTGTGTTGTCATCTTCAGGGTGAGGAACAGTATACCTGTGTGGTGGTCGTTGTGGGGGAGGAGCTTAAACTGAACGCCATTCTGAAGAAAGACCCAGAAACCAAGGTCACCACCTTTACATGCTCTGTCCCCCAGGTATTTAAACACAAACCCTGACACACACACACACACACACACACATTTAAACACAAACCCTGACACACACACACACACACATTTAAACATAAACCCTGACACAAACACATCCCACTTAAAAAGATGAGAGGCCTGTAATTTGCAAATACAGTGCCAAGTTGTGGGTTCTGTAGGGGTCCCCTTGAACTTTGCGACCTTTGCCACATTTCAGGCTTCAAACATTAAAGATATAAACTGTATTTTTGTGAAGAATCAACAACAAGTGGGACACAATCATGAAGTGGAACGACATTTATTGGAATTGGAATTTATTAACTGTCATAGTTGAAGTGTACCTCTATGATGAAAATTACAGGCCTCCATCTTTTTAAGTGAGAACTTGCACAATTGGTGGCTGACAAATACCAGGTGTTTTTGCCCCATATAGTATGACTTTTTATGTAACAATAATAACCTCTTGCCCTCCCCTCTCTGTTAGTCCCAGCTCCCTGCCCTCCGCTCTATGCCCTCCCCTCTCTGCCCTCCCTCTCTGCCAATCCCCTCTCTGCCCTCCTCTCTGCCGGCCCCTTCTGCCGGTTGTCCACCGGCCCCTCTCTGCCGGCCCCTCTCTCAGTTGTGTTGTCCCTCCCCTCTATGCCCCTCTCTGTCCCTGCCCCTCTCTGACCGGCCCCTCTCTGCCCTGCCCCATCTGCCCTTTAAGTCTCTTCCCTCCAGTTGTCTCTGTCCCTGCAGCTCTCTGCCCTCCCCTTTGCCCCCCTCTCTGCCCTATAGCCCCTCTATGACCTTTTCTCTGCCGGCAATCTGCCCTCCTCTCTGCCCTCCCCTCTGCCCTCCCCTCTCTGCCCTCCACCTCTCTGCCCTCCCCTCTCTGCCCTCCACCTCTCTGCCCTCCCCTGTCTGCCCCCCCTCTCTGCCCCCTCCCCCTGCCCTCCCCCCTCTGCCCTCCCTCTCTGCCCTCCAGCTCTCTGCCCTCCCCCTCTCTGCCCTCCCCTCTCTGACCAGTTGCCCCTCTCTGCCCTCCCCTCTCTGCCCTCCCCTCTCTGCCCTCCCCTCTCTGCCCTCCCCTCTCTTCCCTCCAGCTTATCTGCCCTCCTCTCTGCCCTCCCCTCTCTGCCCCCCCTGTCCCACAGGCCCTCTGCCCCCCCTCTGCCCCCCCTCTGCCTGCCCCTGCAGCTCTGCCCTCCCCCTCTGCCCTCTGCCCTGTGTTGTCCACAGTCTTATATCTGCCCTCCACCTCTCTGCCCTTGTCCCCTGTTGTCCCCTCTCTGCCCTATGACCTCTCTGTTGTCCCCCCTCTCCGCCCCCTCTGCCCTGCCCATCTCTGCCCTCCCCTCTGCCCTCTCCTGCCGTGCCCTCTCTGCCCTCCCCTCTCTGCCCTCCACCTCTCTGCCCTCCCCCTCTGCCCTCCCCTCTCTGCCCTCCACCTCTCTGCCCTCCCCTCTCTGCCCTCCCTCTCTGCCCTCCCCTCTCTGCCCTCCCCTCTCAGTTCCAGTACCCGTTGAGACATTTGGAGTACTCTGCTCCCATCTATCTGCGAAGAGGTTTCCATCGCATCGACTCTGCTCCCGACCTCAGACGTGAGACGTCTCTGTTGAATTCTATACTGTGTTCCATTCACTGCTATCACTTGAGAATGAAGAAAATGTATATTTCTCAACTCTTGACCAGTTGTGTTGTCTCACAGTGCAGCTATATGACCAGTTGTGTTGTGTTGTCCACAGTGCAGCTATATGACCAGTTGTGTTGTGTTGTCCCACAGTGCAGCTATATGACCAGTTGTGTTGTCCACAGTGCAGCTATATGACCAGTTGTGTTGTCTCACAGTGCAGCTATATGACCAGTTGTGTTGTGTTGTCCACAGTGCAGCTATATGACCAGTTGTGTTGTGTTGTCCACAGTGCAGCTATATGACCAGTTGTGTTGTCCACAGTGCAGCTATATGACCAGTTTGTGTTGTGTTGACCAGTTGTGTTGTCCACAGTGCAGCTATATGACCAGTTGTGTTGTCCCACAGTGCAGCTATATGACCAGTTGACCAGTTGTTGTCCACAGTGCAGCTATATGACCAGTTGTGTTGTCCACAGTGCAGCTATATGACCAGTTGTGTTGTCCACAGTGCAGCTATATGACCAGTTGTGTTGTCACACAGTGACCAGTTGTGTTGTGTTGTCCACAGTGCAGCTATATGACCAGTTGTGTTGTCCCACAGTGCAGCTATATGACCAGTTGTGTTGTCCACAGTGCAGCTATATGACCAGTTGTGTTGTCCCACAGTGCAGCTATATGACCAGTTGTGTTGTCCACAGTGCAGCTATATGACCAGTCCCACAGTTGTTGTGTTGTCCACAGTGCAGCTATATGACCAGTTGTGTTGTCTCCACAGTGCAGCTATATGACCAGTTGTGTTGTGTGTCCACAGTGCAGCTATATGACCAGTTGTGTTGTCCACAGTGCAGCTATATGACCAGTTGTGTTGTCCACAGTGCAGCTATATGACCAGTTGCAGCTATATGACCAGTTGTCCACAGTGCAGCTATATGACCAGTTGTGTTGTCCACAGTGCAGCTATATGACCAGTTGTGTTGTCCACAGTGCAGCTATATGACCAGTTGTGTTGTCTCACAGTGCAGCTATATGACCAGTTGTGTTGTGTTGTCCACAGTGCAGCTATATGACCAGTTGTGTTGTCTCACAGTGCAGCTATATGACCAGTTGTGTTGTCCACAGTGCAGCTATATGACCAGTTGTGTTGTCCCACAGTGCAGCTATATGACCAGTTGTGTTGTGTTGTCCACAGTGCAGCTATATGACCAGTTGTGTTGTCCACAGTGCAGCTATATGACCAGTTGTGTTGTCCACAGTGCAGCTATATGACCAGTTGTGTTGTCCACAGTGCAGCTATATGACCAGTTGTGTTGTCCACAGTGCAGCTATATGACCAGTTGTGTTGTGTTGTCCACAGTGCAGCTATATGACCAGTTGTGTTGTCCACAGTGCAGCTATATGACCAGTTGTGTTGTCCACAGTGCAGCTATATGACCAGTTGTGTTGTCCACAGTGCAGCTATATGACCAGTTGTGTTGTGTTGTCCACAGTGCAGCTATATGACCAGTTGTGTTGTGTTGTCCACAGTGCAGCTATATGACCAGTGCTATATGTTGTGTTGTCCACAGTGCAGCTATATGACCAGTTGTGTTGTGTTGTCCACAGTGCAGCTATATGACCAGTTGTGACCAGTTGTGTTGTCCACAGTGCAGCTATATGACCAGTTGTGTTGTCCACAGTGCAGCTATATGACCAGTTGTGTTGTCCACAGTGCAGCTATATGACCAGTTGTGTTGTCCACAGTGCAGCTATATGACCAGTTGTGTTGTGTTGTCCACAGTGCAGCTATATGACCAGTTGTGTTGTGTTGTCCACAGTGCAGCTATATGACCAGTTGTGTTTGTCCACAGTGCAGCTATATGACCAGTTGTGTTGTGTTGTCCACAGTGCAGCTATATGACCAGTTGTGTTGTCCACAGTGCAGCTATATGACCAGTTGTGTTGTATATGACCAGTTGTGTTGTCCACAGTGCAGCTATATGACCAGTTGTGTTGTGTTGTCCACAGTGCAGCTATATGACCAGTTGTGTTGTCTCACAGTGCAGCTATATGACCAGTTGTGTTGTCCACAGTGCAGCTATATGACCAGTTGTGTTGTGTTGTCCCACAGTGCAGCTATATGACCAGTTGTGTTGTGTTGTCCACAGTGCAGCTATATGACCAGTTGTGTTGTGTTGTCCACAGTGCAGCTATATGACCAGTTGTGTTGTCCACAGTGCAGCTATATGACCAGTTGTGTTGTCCACAGTGCAGCTATATGACCAGTTGTGTTGTCCACAGTGCAGCTATATGACCAGTTGTGTTGTCCACAGTGCAGCTATATGACCAGTTGTGTTGTCAGTTGTGTTGTCCACAGTGCAGCTATATGACCAGTTGTGTTGTCCACAGTGCAGCTATATGACCAGTTGTGTTGTGTTGTCCACAGTGCAGCTATATGACCAGTTGTGTTGTCCCACAGTGCAGCTATATGACCAGTTGTGTTGTCCACAGTGCAGCTATATGACCAGTTGTGTTGTCCACAGTGCAGCTATATGACCAGTTGTGTTGTCCACAGTGCAGCTATATGACCAGTTGTGTTGTCCACAGTGCAGCTATATGACCAGTTGTGTTGTCCACAGTGCAGCTATATAACCAGTTGTGTTGTCCACAGTGCAGCTATATAACCAGTTGTGTTGTGTTGTCTCACAGTGCAGCTATATGACCAGTTGTGTTGTCCACAGTGCAGCTATATGACCAGTTGTGTTGTCTCACAGTGCAGCTATATGACCAGTTGTGTTGTCTCACAGTGCAGCTATATGACCAGTTGTGTTGTCCCACAGTGCAGCTATATGACCAGTTGTGTTGTGTTGTCCACAGTGCAGCTATATGACCAGTTGTGTTGTCCACAGTGCAGCTATATGACCAGTTGTGTTGTGTTGTCCACAGTGCAGCTATATGACCAGTTGTGTTGTGTTGTCCACAGTGCAGCTATATGACCAGTTGTGTTGTGTTGTCCACAGTGCAGCTATATGACCAGTTGTGTTGTCCACAGTGCAGCTATATGACCAGTTGTGTTGTCCACAGTGCAGCTATATGACCAGTTGTGTTGTGTTGTCCTATATGACCAGTTGTGTTGTGCAGCTATATGACCAGTTGTGTTGTCTCACAGTGCAGCTATATGACCAGTTGTGTTGTCTCACAGTGCAGCTATATGACCAGTTGTGTTGTCTCACAGTGCAGCTATATGACCAGTTGTGTTGTGTTGTCCACAGTGCAGCTATATGACCAGTTGTGTTGTCTCACAGTGCAGCTATATGACCAGTTGTGTTGTCCCACAGTGCAGCTATATGACCAGATGTGTTGTGTTGTCCCACAGTGCAGCTATATGACCAGTTGTGTTGTGTTGTCCACAGTGCAGCTATATGACCAGTTGTGTTGTGTTGTCCCACAGTGCAGCTATATGACCAGTTGTGTTGTGTTGTCCACAGTGCAGCTATATGACCAGTTGTGTTGTCCACAGTGCAGCTATATGACCAGTTGTGTTGTGTTGTCCACAGTGCAGCTATATGACCAGTTGTGTTGTGTTGTCCACAGTGCAGCTATATGACCAGTTGTGTTGTCCCACAGTGCAGCTATATGACCAGTTGTGTTGTGTTGTCCACAGTGCAGCTATATGACCAGTTGTGTTGTCCACAGTGCAGCTATATGACCACAGTGCAGCTATATGACCAGTTGTGTTGTGTTGTCCACAGTGCAGCTATATGACCAGTTGTGTTGTCCACAGTGCAGCTATATGACCAGTTGTGCTATATTGTGTCCACAGTGCAGCTATATGACCAGTTGTGTTGTGTTGTCCACAGTGCAGCTATATGACCAGTTGTGTTGTGTTGTCCACAGTGCAGCTATATGACCAGTTGTGTTGTCCACAGTGCAGCTATATGACCAGTTGTGTTGTGTTGTCCACAGTGCAGCTATATGACCAGTTGTGTTGTCCACAGTGCAGCTATATGACCAGTTGTGTTGTCCACAGTGCAGCTATATGACCAGTTGTGTTGTGTTGTCCACAGTGCAGCTATATGACCAGTTGTGTTGTCCACAGTGCAGCTATATGACCAGTTGTGTTGTCCCACAGTGCAGTTGTGTTGTCCCACAGTGCAGCTATATGACCAGTTGTGTTGTCCCACAGTGCAGCTATATGACCAGTTGTGTTGTGTTGTCCACAGTGCAGCTATATGACCAGTTGTGTTGTGTTGTCCACAGTGCAGCTATATGACCAGTTGTGTTGTCCACAGTGCAGCTATATGACCAGTTGTGTTGTCCACAGTGCAGCTATATGACCAGTTGTGTTGTGTTGTCCCACAGTGCAGCTATATGACCAGTTGTGTTGTCCACAGTGCAGCTATATGACCAGTTGTGTTGTCCCACAGTGCCTATATGACCAGTGCAGCTATATGACCAGTTGTGTTGTCCACAGTGCAGCTATATGACCAGTTGTGTGTTGTCCACAGTGCAGCTATATGACCAGTTGTGTTGTCCACAGTGCAGCTATATGACCAGTTGTGTTGTCCACAGTGCAGCTATATGACCAGTTGTGTTGTCCACAGTGCAGCTATATGACCAGTTGTGTTGTCCACAGTGCAGCTATATGACCAGTTGTGTTGTCCACAGTGCAGCTATATGACCAGTTGTGTTGTGTTGTCCACAGTGCAGCTATATGACCAGTTGTGTTGTCCACAGTGCAGCTATATGACCAGTTGTGTTGTGTTGTCCACAGTGCAGCTATATGACCAGTTGTGTTGTCCACAGTGCAGCTATATGACCAGTTGTGTTGTCCACAGTGCAGCTATATGACCAGTTGTGTTGTGTCCACAGTGCAGCTATATGACCAGTTGTGTTGTCCACAGTGCAGCTATATGACCAGTTGTGTTGTGTGTCAGCACAGTGCAGCTATATGACCAGTTGTGTTGTCCACAGTGCAGCTATATGACCAGTTGTGTTGTGTTGTCCACAGTGCAGCTATATGACCAGTTGTGTTGTGTTGTCCACAGTGCAGCTATATGACCAGTTGTGTTGTGTTGTCCACAGTGCAGCTATATGACCAGTTGTGTTGTCCACAGTGCAGCTATATGACCAGTTGTGTTGTCTCACAGTGCAGCTATATGACCAGTTGTGTTGTGTTGTCCACAGTGCAGCTATATGACCAGTTGTGTTGTCTCACAGTGCAGCTATATGACCAGTTGTGTTGTCCACAGTGCAGCTATATGACCAGTTGTGTTGTCCACAGTGCAGCTATATGACCAGTTGTGTTGTGTTGTCCACAGTGCAGCTATATGACCAGTTGTGTTGTCTCACAGTGCAGCTATATGACCAGTTGTGTTGTGTTGTCCACAGTGCAGCTATATGACCAGTTGTGTTGTCCACAGTGCAGCTATATGACCAGTTGTGTTGTGTTGTCCACAGTGCAGCTATATGACCAGTTGTGTTGTGTTGTCCACAGTGCAGCTATATGACCAGTTGTGTTGTCCACAGTGCAGCTATATGATGACCAGTGCAGCTATATGTTGTGTTGTCCACAGTGCAGCTATATGACCAGTTGTGTTGTCCACAGTGCAGCTATATGACCAGTTGTGTTGTCCACAGTGCAGCTATATGACCAGTTGTGTTGTCCACAGTGCAGCTATATGACCAGTTGTGTTGTCCCACAGTGCAGCTATATGACCAGTTGTGTTGTGTTGTCCACAGTGCAGCTATATGACCAGTTGTGTTGTCCCACAGTGCAGCTATATGACCAGTTGTGTTGTGTTGTCCACAGTGCAGCTATATGACCAGTTGTGTTGTGTTGTCCACAGTGCAGTCAGTTGTGTTGTCCACAGTGCAGCTATATGACCAGTTGTGTTGTGTTGTCCACAGTGCAGCTATATGACCAGTTGTGTTGTCCACAGTGCAGCTATATGACCAGTTGTGTTGTGTTGTCCACAGTGCAGCTATATGACCAGTTGTGTTGTGTCCACAGTGCAGCTATATGACCAGTTGTGTTGTGTTGTCCACAGTGCAGCTATATGACCAGTTGTGTTGTCCACAGTGCAGCTATATGACCAGTTGTGTTGTCCCACAGTGCAGCTATATGACCAGTTGTGTTGTGTTGTCCACAGTGCAGCTATATGACCAGTTGTGTTGTGTCCACAGTCCACAGTGCAGCTATATGACCAGTTGTGTTGTGTTGTCCACAGTGCAGCTATATGACCAGTTGTGTTGTCCACAGTGCAGCTATATGACCAGTTGTGTTGTCCACAGTGCAGCTATATGACCAGTTGTGTTGTCCACAGTGCAGCTATATGACCAGTGTTGTGTTGTCCACAGTGCAGCTATATGACCAGTTGTGTTGTCCACAGTGCAGCTATATGACCAGTTGTGTTGTCCACAGTGCAGCTATATGACCAGTTGTGTTGTCCACAGTGCAGCTATATGACCAGTTGTGTTGTCCACAGTGTCCACAGTGCAGCTATATGACCAGTTGTGTTGTGTTGTCCACAGTGCAGCTATATGACCAGTTGTGTTGTCCACAGTGCAGCTATATGACCAGTTGTGTTGTTGTGACCACAGTGCAGCTATATGACCAGTTGTGTTGTCCACAGTGCAGCTATATGACCATGACCAGCTATTGTGTTGTCCACAGTGCAGCTATATGACCAGTTGTGTTGTCCACAGTGCAGCTATATGACCAGTTGTGTTGTGTTGTCCACAGTGCAGCTATATGACCAGTTGTGTTGTCCACAGTGCAGCTATATGACCAGTTGTGTTGTGTCCACAGTGCAGCTATATGACCAGTTGTGTTGTGCAGCTATATGACCAGTTGTGTTGTCCACAGTGCAGCTATATGACCAGTTGTGTTGTCCACAGTGCAGCTATATGACCAGTTGTGTTGTGTTGTCCACAGTGCAGCTATATGACCAGTTGTGTTGTCCACAGTGCAGCTATATGACCAGTTGTGTTGTGTTGTCCACAGTGCAGCTATATGACCAGTTGTGTTGTGTTGTCCACAGTGCAGCTATATGACCAGTTGTGTTGTGTTGTCCACAGTGCAGCTATATGACCAGTTGTGTTGTCCACAGTGCAGCTATATGACCAGTTGTGTTGTCCACAGTGCAGCTATATGACCAGTTGTGTTGTGTTGTCCACAGTGCAGCTATATGACCAGTTGTGTTGTCCCACAGTGCAGCTATATGACCAGTTGTGTTGTCTCACAGTGCAGCTATATGACCAGTTGTGTTGTCCACAGTGCAGCTATATGACCAGTTGTGTTGTGTTGTCCACAGTGCAGCTATATGACCAGTTGTGTTGTCCACAGTGCAGCTATATGACCAGTTGTGTGTTGTCCACAGTGCAGCTATATGACCAGTTGTGTTGTCTCACAGTGTGTTGTGTTGTCCACAGTGCAGCTATATGACCAGTTGTGTTGTGTTGTCCACAGTGCAGCTATATGACCAGTTGTGTTGTGTTGTCCACAGTGCAGCTATATGACCAGTTGTGTGTTGTCCACAGTGCAGCTATATGACCAGTTGTGTTGTCCACAGTGCAGCTATATGACCAGTTGTGTTGTGTTGTCCACAGTGCAGCTATATGACCAGTTGTGTTGTGTTGTCCACAGTGCAGCTATATGACCAGTTGTGTTGTGTTGTCCACAGTGCAGCTATATGACCAGTTGTGTTGTGTTGTCCACAGTGCAGCTATATGACCAGTTGTGTTGTCCACAGTGCAGCTATATGACCATGACCAGTTGTGTTGTGTTGTCCACAGTGCAGCTATATGACCAGTTGTGTTGTCCACAGTGCAGCTATATGACCAGTTGTGTTGTCCCAGTGCAGCTATATGACCAGTTGTGTTGTCCACAGTGCAGCTATATGACCAGTTTGTTGTGTTGTCCACAGTGCAGCTATATGACCAGTTGTGTTGTCCACAGTGCAGCTATATGACCAGTTGTGTTGTCCACAGTGCAGCTATATGACCAGTTGTGTTGTCCACAGTGCAGCTATATGACCAGTTGTGTTGTGTTGTCCACAGTGCAGCTATATGACCAGTTGTGTTGTCCACAGTGCAGCTATATGACCAGTTGTGTTGTCCACAGTGCAGCTATATGACCAGTTGTGTTGTCCACAGTGCAGCTATATGACCAGTTGTGTTGTGTTGTCAGTTGTGTTGTGTTGTCCATGTGTTGTCCCACAGTGCAGCTATATGACCAGTTGTGTTGTGTTGTCCACAGTGCAGCTATATGACCAGTTGTGTTGTCCACAGTGCAGCTATATGACCAGTTGTGTTGTCCACAGTGCAGCTATATGACCAGTTGTGTTGTGTTGTCCACAGTGCAGCTATATGACCAGTTGTGTTGTCCACAGTGCAGCTATATGACCAGTTGTGTTGTCCACAGTGCAGCTATATGACCAGTTGTGTTGTGTTGTCCACAGTGCAGCTATATGACCAGTTGTGTTGTCCACAGTGCAGCTATATGACCAGTTGTGTTGTCCCACAGTGCAGCTATATGACCAGTTGTGTTGTGTTGTCCACAGTGCAGCTATATGACCAGTTGTGTTGTGTTGTCTCACAGTGCAGCTATATGACCAGTTGTGTTGTGTTGTCCACAGTGCAGCTATATGACCAGTTGTGTTGTCCACAGTGCAGCTATATGACCAGTTGTGTTGTGTTGTCCACAGTGCAGCTATATGACCAGTTGTGTTGTGTTGTCCACAGTGCAGCTATATGACCAGTTGTGTTGTGTTGTCCACAGTGCAGCTATATGACCAGTTGTGTTGTCCACAGTGCAGCTATATGACCAGTTGTGTTGTGTTGTCCACAGTGCAGCTATATGACCAGTTGTGTTGTCCACAGTGCAGCTATATGACCAGTTGTGTTGTCCACAGTGCAGCTATATGACCAGTTGTGTTGTGTTGTCCACAGTGCAGCTATATGACCAGTTGTGTTGTCCACAGTGCAGCTATATGATGTCCACAGTGCAGCTATATGACCAGTTGTGTTGTCCACAGTGCAGCTATATGACCAGTTGTGTTGTGTTGTCCACAGTGCAGCTATATGACCAGTTGTGTTGTCCACAGTGCAGCTATATGACCAGTTGTGTTGTCCCACAGTGCAGCTATATGACCAGTTGTGTTGTGTTGTCCACAGTGCAGCTATATGACCAGTTGTGTTGTGTTGTCCACAGTGCAGCTATATGACCAGTTGTGTGTTGTCCACAGTGCAGCTATATGACCAGTTGTGTTGTCCACAGTGCAGCTATATGACCAGTTGTGTTGTGTTGTCCACAGTGCAGCTATATGACCAGTTGTGTTGTCCACAGTGCAGCTATATGACCAGCTATATGACCAGTTGTGTTGTCCACAGTGCAGCTATATGACCAGTTGTGTTGTCCACAGTGCAGCTATATGACCAGTTGTGTTGTGTTGTCCACAGTGCAGCTATATGACCAGTTGTGTTGTGTTGTCCACAGTGCAGCTATATGACCAGTTGTGTTGTCCACAGTGCAGCTATATGACCAGTTGTGTTGTGTTGTCCACAGTGCAGCTATATGACCAGTTGTGTTGTCCACAGTGCAGCTATATGACCAGTTGTGTTGTGTTGTCCACAGTGCAGCTATATGACCAGTTGTGTTGTCCACAGTGCAGCTATATGACCAGTTGTGTTTGTGTCCAGTGCAGTGCAGCTATATGACCAGTTGTGTTGTCCACAGTGCAGCTATATGACCAGTTGTTGTGTTGTCCACAGTGCAGCTATATGACCAGTTGTGTTGTCCACAGTGCAGCTATATGACCAGTTGTGTTGTCCACAGTGCAGCTATATGACCAGTTGTGTTGTGTTGTCCACAGTGCAGCTATATGACCAGTTGTGTTGTCCACAGTGCAGCTATATGACCAGTTGTGTTGTGTTGTCCACAGTGCAGCTATATGACCAGTTGTGTTGTCCACAGTGCAGCTATATGACCAGTTGTGTTGTCTCACAGTGCAGCTATATGACCAGTTGTGTTGTGCAGCTATATGACCACAGTGCAGCTATATGACCAGTTGTGTTGTGTCCACAGTGCAGCTATATGACCAGTTGTGTTGTCCACAGTGCAGCTATATGACCAGTTGTGTTGTCCACAGTGCAGCTATATGACCAGTTGTGTTGTCCACAGTGCAGCTATATGACCAGTTGTGTTGTGTTGTCCACAGTGCAGCTATATGACCAGTTGTGTTGTCCACAGTGCAGCTATATGACCAGTTGTGTTGTCCACAGTGCAGCTATATGACCAGTTGTGTTGTCCACAGTGCAGCTATATGACCAGTTGTGTGTGTGTCCACAGTGCAGCTATATGACCAGTTGTGTTGTCCACAGTGCAGCTATATGACCAGTTGCAGCTATATGACCAGTTGTGTTGTCCACAGTGCAGCTATATGACCAGTTGTGTTGTGTTGTCCACAGTGCAGCTATATGACCAGTTGTGTTGTCCACAGTGCAGCTATATATGTGTTGTCCACAGTGCAGCTATATGACCAGTTGTGTTGTCCACAGTGCAGCTATATGACCAGTTGTGTTGTCCACAGTGCAGCTATATGACCAGTTGTGTTGTCCACAGTGCAGCTATATGACCAGTTGTGTTGTCCACAGTGCAGCTATATGACCAGTTGTGTTGTCCACAGTGTTGTCCCACAGTGCAGCTATATGACCAGTTGTGTGTTGTCCACAGTGCAGCTATATGACCAGTTGTGTTGTCCACAGTGCAGCTATATGACCAGTTGTGTTGTGTTGTCCACAGTGCAGCTATATGACCAGTTGTGTTGTCCCAGTGCAGCTATATGACCAGTTGTGTTGTGTCCACTATATGACCAGTTGTTGTGTTGTCCACAGTGCAGCTATATGACCAGTTGTGTTGTCCACAGTGCAGCTATATGACCAGTTGTGTTGTGTTGTCCACAGTTGTGACCAGTTGTGTTGTCCACAGTGCAGCTATATGACCAGTTGTGTTGTCCACAGTGCAGCTATATGACCAGTTGTGTTGTCCACAGTGCAGCTATATGACCAGTTGTGTTGTGTTGTCCACCAGCTATATGAGTGCAGCTATATGACCAGTTGTGTTGTCCACAGTGCAGCTATATGACCAGTTGTGTTGTGTTGTCCACAGTGCAGCTATATGACCAGTTGTGTTGTGTTGTCCACAGTGCAGCTATATGACCAGTTGTGTTGTCCACAGTGCAGCTATATGACCAGTTGTGTTGTCCACAGTGCAGCTATATGACCAGTTGTGTTGTCCCACAGTGCAGCTATATGACCAGTTGTGTTGTGTCCACAGTGCAGCTATATGACCAGTTGTGTGTGTCCCACAGTGCAGCTATATGACCAGTTGTGTTGTCCACAGTGCAGCTATATGACCAGTTGTGTTGTGTTGTCCACAGTGCAGCTATATGACCAGTTGTGTTGTCCACAGTGCAGCTATATGACCAGTTGTGTTGTGTTGTCCACAGTGCAGCTATATGACCAGTTGTGTTGTCCACAGTGCAGCTGACCATCACATGACCAGTTGTGTTGTGTTGCTATATCCACAGTGCAGCTATATGACCAGTTGTGTTGTCCACAGTGCAGCTATATGACCAGTTGTGTTGTCCACAGTGCAGCTATATGACCAGTTGTGTTGTCCACAGTGCAGCTATATGACCAGTTGTGTTGTGTTGTCCACAGTGCAGCTATATGACCAGTTTGTTGTCCACAGTGCAGCTATATGACCAGTTGTGTGCAGCTATATGACCAGTTGTGTTGTGTTGTCCACAGTGCAGCTATATGACCAGTTGTGTTGTCAGTGCAGCTATATGACCAGTTGTGTTGTGTTGTCCACAGTGCAGCTATATGACCAGTTGTGTTGTCTCACAGTGCAGCTATATGACCAGTTTGTTGTCCACAGTGCAGCTATATGACCAGTTGTGTTGTCCACAGTGCAGCTATATGACCAGTTGTGTTGTGTTGTCCACAGTGCAGCTATATGACCAGTTGTGTTGTCAGTTGTGTTGTGTTGTCACAGTGCAGCTATATGACCAGTTGTGTTGTCCACAGTGCAGCTATATGACCAGTTGTGTTGTATTTGTCCACAGTGCAGCTATATGACCAGTTGTGTTGTCCACAGTGCAGCTATATGACCAGTTGTGTTGTGTTGTCCACAGTGCAGCTATATGACCAGTTGTGTTGTGTTGTCCACAGTGCAGCTATATGACCAGTTGTGTTGTCCACAGTGCAGCTATATGACCAGTTGTGTTGTCCACAGTGCAGCTATATGACCAGTTGTGTTGTGTTGTCCACAGTGCAGCTATATGACCAGTTGTGTTGTGTCCACAGTGCAGCTATATGACCAGTTGTGTTGTCCACAGTGCAGCTATATGACCAGTTGTGTTGTGTTGTCCAGTTGTGTTGTCCAGTGCAGCTATATGACCAGTTGTGTTGTGTTGTCCACAGTGCAGCTATATGACCAGTTGTGTTGTCCACAGTGCAGCTATATGACCAGTTGTGTTGTTGTCCACAGTGCAGCTATATGACCAGTTGTGTTGTCCACAGTGCAGCTATATGACCAGTTGTGTTGTCCACAGTGCAGCTATATGACCAGTTGTGTTGTCCACAGTGCAGCTATATGACCAGTTGTGTTGTCCACAGTGCAGCTATATGACCAGTTGTGTTGTCCAGTGCAGCTATATGACCAGTTGTGTTGTCCACAGTGCAGCTATATGACCAGTTGTGTTGTCCACAGTGCAGCTATATGACCAGTTGTGTTGTCCCACAGTGCAGCTATATGACCAGTTGTGTTGTCCACAGTGCAGCTATATGACCAGTTGTGTTGTGTTGTCCACAGTGCAGCTATATGACCAGTTGTGTTGTCCACAGTGCAGCTATATGACCAGTTGTGTTGTCCACAGTGCAGCTATATGACCAGTTGTGTTGTCCCACAGTGCAGCTATATGACCAGTTTGTCCACAGTGCAGCTATATGACCAGTTGTGTTGTTGCAGCTATATGACCAGTTGTGTTGTCCACAGTGCAGCTATATGACCAGTTGTGTTGTGTTGTCCACAGTGCAGCTATATGACCAGTTGTGTTGTGTTGTTGTGTTGTCCACAGTGCAGCTATATGACCAGTTGTGTTGTCCACAGTGCAGCTATATGACCAGTTGTGTTGTTGTGACCAGTTGTGTTGTCCACAGTGCAGCTATATGACCAGTTGTGTTGTCCACAGTGCAGCTATATGACCAGTTGTGTTGTGTTGTCCACAGTGCAGCTATATGACCAGTTGTGTTGTGTTGTCCACAGTGCAGCTATATGACCAGTTGTGTTGTCCACAGTGCAGCTATATGACCAGTTGTGTTGTCCACAGTGCAGCTATATGACCAGTTGTGTTGTCCCACAGTGCAGCTATATGACCAGTTGTGTTGTCCACAGTGCAGCTATATGACCAGTTGTGTTGTCCACAGTGCAGCTATATGACCAGTTGTGTTGTGTTGTCCACAGTGCAGCTATATGACCAGTTGTGTTGTCCACAGTGCAGCTATATGACCAGTTGTGTTGTCCACAGTGCAGCTATATGACCAGTTGTGTTGTCCACAGTGCAGCTATATGACCAGTTGTGTTGTGTTGTCCACAGTGCAGCTATATGACCAGTTGTGTTGTGTTGTCCCACAGTGCAGCTATATGACCAGTTGTGTTGTGTTGTCCACAGTGCAGCTATATGACCAGTTGTGTTGTCTATATGACCAGTGCAGCTATATGACCAGTTGTGTTGTCCACAGTGCAGCTATATGACCAGTTGTGTTGTGTTGTCCACAGTGCAGCTATATGACCAGTTGTGTTGTCCACAGTGCAGCTATATGACCAGTTGTGTTGTGTTGTCCACAGTGCAGTGACCAGTCCACAGTGCAGCTATATGACCAGTTGTGTTGTCCCACAGTGCAGCACAGTGCAGCTATATGACCAGTTGTGTTGTCCACAGTGCAGCTATATGACCAGTTGTGTTGTCCACAGTGCAGCTATATGACCAGTTGTGTTGTGTTGTCCACAGTGCAGCTATATGACCAGTTGTGTTGTCCACAGTGCAGCTATATGACCAGTTGTGTTGTCCACAGTGCAGCTATATGACCAGTTGTGTTGTCCACAGTGCAGCTATATGACCAGTTGTGTTGTCCCACAGTGCAGCTATATGTTGTGTTGTCCACAGTGCAGCTATATGACCAGTTGTGTTG